>NW_027597851.1:0-63528 GCF_964194155.1 Cetorhinus maximus | reverse complement strand
CAGACACTGACGCCAGACCCCGACTCCAGACCCCGACTGCAGACCCCGACACACCCAAAGCCCGACTCTAGACCCCGTCTCCAGACCCCGACTCCAGACCCCGATTCCATACCCCGACTCCAGATCCCAGCTCCAGACACCTACTGCAGACCACGACTCCAGACCCCGGCTCCTCCAGACCCCGACTCCTGACCTAGATCCAGACCCCGACATCTGACACCGATTCCTCCAGACCCCAACTCAAGACCCCGACTCCTCCAGACCCCGAATCCAGACCCCGACTCCTCCTGCCCCCGACTCATCCAGACCCTGACAATGCCAGACTCCGACTCCTCCAGACACCTACTCCTCCAGACCTAGACTACCCCAAACCCTGACTCCAGACACCAACTCCAGTCCCCGACTCCCCACCCCGACTCCAGACCCCGACTCCCGGCCCCAACTCCTCTAGACCCTGACTCCAGACCCCATCCCCTCCACACCCCATCTCCACTCCCAGGCGTCATAACCCGACTCCAGACCCCGACTCCCGACACCGATTCCTCCAGACCCCGACTCCAGACCCCCACTCCAGGCCCCGACTGCAGGCCCCGACTGCAGGCCCCGACTACAGGCCCCGACACCCCCAGACCCCGACTCCAGACACCGACACCAGACCCCGACTTCAGACCCCGTCTCCAGACCCCGAATCCAGATCTCGACTCCAGATCCCGACTCCAGCCCCCGACTCCAGACCCTGTCTCCTCCAGACCCCGACTACAGACCCTGACTCCAGACACCGTCTCCAGATCCAGACTCCAGTCCCCGACTCCTGAGCCCGACTCCTCCAGACCCGACTCCAGACCCCGAATCCACCAGACCCCGACTCCCGACACCGATTCCGCCAGATCGCGAGTCCAGACCCCTACTCCAGACCCCGACACATCCAGACCACGACTCCTTCAGACCCTGAATCCTCCAGACCCCGCCTCCAGACCCCGACACCAGATTCCGACGACAGACCCCGAAACCAGACCCCGATTCCTGACCCGGATTCAGATCCCGACTCAGAGCACTGATTTCTCAAGACCCCGACTCCAGACGCAAACTCCAGACCCCGACTCCAGACCCCGACTCCAGACCCCGTCTCCAGACCCCGACACCAGATCCAGACTCCTCCAGACACCGACTCCAGAGCCCGACTCCAGACCCTGACTGCAGACCCCAACACACCCAGAGCCCGACTCTAGACCCCGTCTCCAGACCCCGATTCCAGACCCCAATTCCAGACTCTGACTCCAGAACCCCGCACCAGACACCGACTGCAGACACCGACCCCAGACCCCGGCTCCTCCAGACCCCGACTCCTCACCTAGATCCAGACCCCGACACCTGACGCCGATTCCTCCAGACCCCGACTCCAGACCCCGACTCCAGACCCTGACTCCAGACCCCGACTCCTCCAGACCCAAACTCCAGAACCCTGCGACAGACCCCAAAACCAGACGCCGACTCCTGACCTGGACCCAGATCCCGACTTCCCACACCGATTCCTCCAGACCCTGCCTCCAGACACCGACTCCAGACCCTGACTCCAGATCCAGACTCCTCCATACACCGACTCCAGGCCCCGACTCCAGACCCCGACTCCACCAGAGTCCGACTCCAGACCCAGATCCATACCCCGACAAACGACACAGATTCCTTCAGATCCCGACTCCAGACCCTGACTCCTCCAGACCCTGACTCCTGCAGATGCCGACTCCTCCAGACCCCGACTCCAGACCCCGACTCCAGACCCCGACTCCAGACCCCGACTCCAGACCCCGACTCCTCCAGACCCTGACTCCTCCAGATCCCGACAACTCCAGATCACGACTCCTCCAGACCCTGACTCCTCGAGACCCCGACTCCTCCAGTCCCCGACCCCAGACGCCGACTATAGATCCGGACTCCAGACACCATCTCCAGATCCAGACTCCAGTCCCCGACTCCTGAGCCTGACTCCTCCAGACCCGACTCCAGAACACGAATCCTCCAGACCCCAACTCCCGACACCGATTCCGCCAGATCGCGAGTCCAGACCCCGACTCCAGATGCCTACACCTCCAGACCACGACTCCTTCAGAACCTGAATCCTCCAGACCCCGCCTCCAGACCCCAACACCCGAGCCCAACGACAGACCCCGAAACCAGACCCCGACTCCAGACCCTGTGTCCAGACCCCGACTCCTGACCTACATCCAGACCCCGATAGCTGACAACGATTCCTCCAGACATGGACTCCAGAACCCGACTCCAGACCCCGACTGCAGACCCCGACACCTGCAGACCACGACTCCTTCAGACCCTGAATCCTCCAGACCCCGACACCAGAGCCCGACGGCAGTCCAGGAAACCAGACCCCGACTCCTGACCTGGATCCAGACCCGACTTCCTACACGGATTCCTCCAGACGCCGACTCCAGGCTCCGACTCCAGACGCTGACTCCAGACCCCGACTCCAGACCCCGACTCCAGACACCAACTCCAGAATGTGACTGCAGACCCCGACACACCAAGACCCTGACTCCAAACCCCGATTCCAGACCCCGACTCCAGACCCCAGCTCCAGACACCGACTGCAGACCCCGACTCCAGACCCCGGCTCCTCCAGACCCCGACTCCTGACCTAGATCCAGACCCCGACACCTGACGCCGGTTCCTCCAGACCCCGACTCCAGACCCCGACTCCAAATCCTGACTCCAGACCCCGACTCCTCCAGACCCCTTCTCCAGAGCCCGACGACAGACCCCGAATGCAGACCCCGACTCCTGACCTGGATCCAGACCCCGACATCCCCCACCGATTCCTCCAGACCCCGACTGCAGACACCGACTCCAGACCCCGACTCCTCAAGACCCCGACTCCTCCTGACCCCAAGTCCTCCAGACTCCGACTACTCCTGACCCTGACTCCTCCAGACACCTACTCCTCCAGACCCCGACTCCTCCAAACACCGACTCCAGACACCGACTCCACAACCCAACTCCATACCCCGACTCCAGACCCCGACTCCCAGCCCCCACTCCTCCGGACCCTGACTCCATACCCCGACTACAGACCCCGACTCCAGACCATGACTCCAGACCCCGACTCCAGAACCCAACTCCAGATCCCGACTCCAGACCCATACTGCAGACCCAAACTCAGACTCCGACTCCTCCAGACCCCGACTCCTCCGGATCCCGACGCCTCCAGATCCCGACTCCTGCAGACCCTGTCTCCTCCAGACACCGACTACAGACCCTGACTCCAGACACCGTCTCCAGATCCAGTCTCCAGTCACCGACTCCTGAGCCCGACTCCTCCAGACCTGACTTGAGACACAGACTCCGCCAGGCCCTAACTCCCGACACCGATTCCACCAGATCGCGAGTCCAGACCCCGACTCCATACCCCGGCTCCAGACCCCGTCTCCAGACCCCGACTCCTCCAGACCCCGACTCCTCCAGACCCCGACTCCTCCAGACTCCGAATGCTCCAGACCCCGACTCCAGACCCCGAAACCAGACCCCGACTCCAGAACCCGACTCCAGACCCCGACTCCAGACCCCGACTCCAGACCCTGACTCCAGACCCCGACTCCTCCAGACCCAGACTCCTCCAGATCCCGACAACTCCAGATCATGAATCCTCCAGACCCTGACTCCTCGAGACCCCGACTCAACCGGACCCCGACTCCAGACCCTGACTACAGATCCGGACTCCAGACACCGCCTCCACATCCAGACTCCAGTCCCCGACTCCTGAGCCCGACTCCTCCAGACCCGACTGCAGAACGCGAATCCTCCAGACCCCGACTCCCGACAACGATTCCGTCAGATCGCGAGTCCAGACCCCGACTCCAGACGCCTACACCTCCAGACCACGACTCCTTCAGACCCTGAATCCTCCAGAACCCACCTCCAGACCCCAACACGCGAGCCCAACGACAGACCCCGAAACCAGACCCCGACTCCAGACCCTGTGTCCAGACCCCAACTCCTGACCTGGATCCAGACCCGACTTCCTACACGGATTCCTCCAGACGCCGATTCCAGGCTCCGACTCCAGACGCTGACTCCAGACCCCGACTCCAGACCCCGACTCCAGCCACAAACTCCAGACCCCGACTGCAGACCCCGACACACCAAGACCCTGACTCCAAACACCGATTCCAGACCCCGACTCCAGACCCCAGCTCCAGACACCGACTGCAGACCCCGACTCCAGACCCCAGCTCCTCCAGACCCTGACTCCTGACCTAGATCCAGACCCCGACACCTGACGCCGGTTCCTCCAGGCCCCGACTCCAGACCCCGACTCCAAACCCTGACTCCAGACCCCGACTCCTCCAGACCCCAACTCCAGAGCCCGACGACAGACCCCGAAAGCAGACCCCGACTCCTGACCTGGATCCAGACCCCGACTTCCCAAACCGATTCCTCCAAATCCCGACTCCAGACACCGACTCCAGACCCCGACTCCTCAAGATCCCGACTCCTCCCGACCCCAACTCCTCCAGACTCCGACTACTCCTGACCCCGACTCCTCCAGAAACCTACTCCTCCATACCCCGACTCCTCCAAAACCAACTCCAGACCCCGACTCCACAACCGGACTCCATACCCCGACTCCTGACCTCGATCCAGACCCCGACTTCCCACACCGATTCCTCCAGACCCCGATTCCAGACACCGACTCCAGACCCCGACTCCCCCAGACACCGACTCCTCCAGACACCAACTCCACCAGACCCCGAGTCCTCCTGACCCCGACTCCTCCAGACCCCAACTCCTCCTGCCCCCGACTCGTCCAGACCCCGATGACGCCAGACCCCGACTCCTCCAGACACCTACTCCTCCAGACCCAGACTACTCCAAACCCCGACTCCAGAGCCCGACTCCAGACCCCGACTCCACACCCCGACTCCAGGCCCCGACTCCAGGTCCCGACTGCAGGACCTGACTACAGTTCCCGACTCCAGGCCCCGACACCTCCAGACGTTGACTCCAGACCCCGACTCCAGACCCTGACTCCAGAACCCGACTCCAGATCCCGACTCTAGATCCCGACTCCAGACCCCGACTCCTCCAGACCCCAACTTCTCCGGATCCCTACGCCTCCAGATCCCGACTCCTGCGGACCCTGTCTCCTCCAGACCCCAACTCCAGACCCCGACTACAGACCCTGACTCCAGACACCGTCTCCAGATCCAGACTCCAGTCCCCGATTCCTGAGCTCGACTTCACCAGACCCGACTCCAGACACCAAATCCTCCAGAACCCACCTCCAGACCCCGATACCATATCCCGACGTCAGACCCCGAAACCAGATCCAGACTCCTCCATACACCGACTCCAGGCCCCGACTCCAGATCCCGACGGCAGACCCCGACTCATGACCCCGACTCCAGACCCCGACTCCTGACCCGGATCCAGATCCCGACTCCAGACCACGACTCCAGACCCCGACTCCAGAGCACGACTCCATATCCAGACTCCTCCAGACACTGACTCCAGATCCCGACTCCAGACCACGACTCCAGACCCCGACTCCAGAGCACGACTCCATATCCAGACTCCTCCAGACGTCGACTCCAGATCCCCACTCCAGACACCGACTCCTCCAGACCCTGACTCCTCCAGATCCCGACACCTCCAGATCACGACTCCTCCAGGCCCTGACTCCTCGTGACCCTGACTCCTCCAGACCACGACTCCAGACCCCGACTACAGACCCGGACTCCAGACACTGTCTCCAGATCCAGACTCCAGTCCCCTGCTCCTGGGCCCGACTCCTCCAGATCCGACTCCAGAACGCGAACCCTCCAGACCACGACTCCCGACACCGATTCCGCCAGATCGCGAGTCCGGACCCCGACTCCAGACCCAGACACCTCCAGAACACGCCTCCAGACTGTGACACCGGAGCCCGACGACAGACCCCGAAACCAGACACCGACTCCAGACCCTGTGTCCAGACCCTGACTCCTGACCTAGATCCAGACCCCGATAGCTGACAACGATTCCTCCAGACATGGACTCCAGAACCCGACTCCAGACCCCGCATCCAGACCCCGACTCCAGACTCCAATTCCATACCCCGACTCCAGACCCTGACTCCAGACCCCGACTGCAGACCCCGACACCTGCAGACCACGACTCCTTCAGACCCTGAATCCTCCAGACCCCGACACCAGTGCCCAACGCCAGACCCGGAAACCAGACCCCGACTCCTGACCTGGATCCAGACCCGACTTCCTACACGGATGACTCCAGACGCCGATTCCAGGCTCCGAATCCAGACGCTGACTCCAGACCCCGACTCCAGACCCCGACTCCAGACACCGACTCCAGACCATGACTGCAGACCCCGACACACCAAGACCCTGACTCCAAACCCTGATACCAGACCCCGACTCCAGACCCCAGCTCCAGACACCGACTGCAGACCCCGACTCCAGACCCCGGCTCCTCCAGATCCCGACTCCTGACCTAGATCCAGACGCCGACACCTGATGCCGATTCCTCCCGACCCCAACTCCAAACCCTGACTCCAGACCCCGACTCCTCCAGACCCCAACTCCAGAGCCCGACGACAGACCCCGAAACCAGACCCCGACTCCTGACCTGGATCCAGACCCAACTTCCCACACCGATTCCTCCAGACCCCGAAACCAAACCCCGACTCCTGACCTGGATCCAGACCCCGACTTCCCACACCGACTCCTCCAGACCCAGATTCCTCAAGACCCCGACTCCTCCTGACCACAACTCCTCCACACTCCGACTACTCCTGATCCCGACTCCTTCAGACACCTACTCCTCCAGACCCCGACTCCTCCAAACACCAACTCGAGACCCCGACTCCAGACCCCGACTCCACACCTCGACTCCAGACCCCGACTCCCAGCCCCGACTCCTCCAGACACTGACTCCAGACCCCGACTCCAGACCCTGACTCCAGGCCCCGACTGCAGGTCCCGACTGCAGGTCCCGACTGCAGGCCCCGACACCTCCAGACCCCGACACCTTCAGACCCCGACTCCAGACCCCGACTCCAGACCCCGACTCCAGACCCTGACTCCAGAACCCGACTCCAGAACCCGACTCCATATCCCGACTCCAGACCCTGACTCCAGACCCCGACTCCAGACCCCGACTACTCCAGACCCCGACTCCTCCAGATCCCGACGCCTCCAGATCCCGAATCCTGCAGACCCTGTCTCCTCCAGACCCCAACTCCAGACCCCGACTACAGACCCTGACTCCAGATACCGTCTCCAGATCCAGACTCCAGTCCCCGACTCCTGAGCCCGACTCCTCAAGACCCGACTCCAGACACCAAATCCTCCAGACCCTGACTCCCGACACCAATTCTGCCAGATCGCGAGTCCAGACCCCTACTCCAGACCACGACACCTCCAGACCACGACTCCTTCAGACCCTGAATCCTCCATACCCCGCCTCCAGACGCCGACACCAGAGCCCGACGTCAGACCCCGAAACCAGACCCCAATTCCTGAACCGGATCCAGATCCCGACTCAGAACACCGATTTCTCCAGATCCCGACTGCAGACCCCGACTCCAGACCCTGACTCCATACCCCGTCTCCAGACCCTGACTCCAGGTCCAGACTCCTCCAGACACCGACTCCAGACACCGATTCCAGACCCCGACTGCAGACCCCAACACACCCAGAGCCCGACTCTGGACCCTGTCTCCAGATCCCGACTCCAGACCCCAATTCCATACCCCGACTCCAGACCCCAGCTCCAGACACCGACTGCAGACCACGACTCCAGACACCAGCTCCCCCAGACCCCGACTCCTGACCTAGATCCAGACCCCGACTCCGGACCCCGACTGCAGACCCTGACTCCAGACCCCGACTCCTCCAGACCCAAATTCCAGAGCCCCACGACAGACCCCGAAACCAGACCCCGACTCCTGACCTGGATCCAAATCCCGACTTCCCACAACGATTCCTCCAGACTCCGACTCCAGACACCAACTCCAGACCCCGACTCCTCCAGACCCCGAGTCCTCCAGACCCCGAATCCTCCAGACCACGACTCCTCCAGACCCCGACTTCTCCTGACCCCGATTCCTCCAAACCCCGATTCCAGACCCCGACTCCCGGCCCCGACTCCACCAGACCCTGACTCCAGACCCCGACTCCTCCACACCCCAACTCCACATCCAGGCATTATAACCCGACTCCAGACCCCGACTCCCGACACTGTTTCCTCCAGACCCCGACTCCAGACCCCGACTCCAGGTCCTGACTCCAGGCCCCGACTGCAGGCCCTGTCTGCAGGCCCCAACTACAGGACCCGACACCTCCAGACCCCGACTCCAGACCCCGACTCCAGACCCCCACTCCAGACCCCCACTCCAGACCCTAGACTCCAGACCCCGACTCCAGAGCCCGACTCCAGAGCCCGACTCCAGAGACCGACTCCAGACCCCGACTCCTTCAGACCCCAAAGCCAGACCCCGGCTCCTCCACACCCAGACTCCATACCGAAACCAGACCCCGACTCCAGAATCTGACTCCAGAACCCGAGTCCTCCACACCGCGACTCATCCAGACCCCGACTCCTCCAGACCCCGACTCCTCCAGGCCCCAACTCCACCAGGCCCCTACTCCTCCAGGCCCCGACTCCTCCAGACCCCGAATCCAGACCCCGACTCCTGACCTGGATCCAGACCCGACTTCCCACATGGATTCCTCCAGACGATGACTCCAGATTTCGACTCCAGATGCCGACTACAGACTTCGACTCCAGACCCCGAATCCAGATCCCGACTCCAGACCCCGGCTCCAGACCACGACTGCAGACCCCGAATCCTCCAGACGCGGACTCCTGACCTAGACCCAGACCCCAATACCTGACAACGATTCCTCCAGACATGGACTCCAGACCCCGACTCCAGACCCCGACTCCAGACCCCGACTCCAGGTCCCGACTCCAGGCCCCGACTGCAGGCCCTGTCTGCAGGCCCCAACTACAGGCCCCGACACCTCCAGACCCCGACTCCAGACGCCGACTCCAGACACCGACTCCAGAGCCCGACTCCAGAGCCCGACTCCAGAGCCCGACTCCAGACCCCGACTCCAGGTCCCGACTCCAGGTCCCGACTGCAGGCCCTGTCTGCAGGCCCCAACTACAGGCCCCGACACCTCCAGACCCCGACTCCAGACCCCGACTCCAGACACCGACTCCAGAGCCCGACTCCAGAGCCCGACTCCAGACCCCGACTCCTTCAGACCCCTAAGCCAGACCCCGACTCCTCCACACCCAGACTCCATACCGAAACCTCACCGCGACTCATCCAGACCCCAACTCCTCCAGACCCCGACTCCTCCAGGCCCCAACTCCACCAGGCCCCTACTCCTCCAGGCCCCGACTCCTCCAGACCCCGAATCCAGACCCCGACTCCTGACCTGGATCCAGACCCGACTTCCCACACGGATTCCTCCAGACGATGACTCCAGATTTCGACTCCAGATGCCGACTACAGACTTCGACTCCAGACCCCGAATCCAGATCCCGACTCCAGACCACGGCTCCAGACCCCGACTGCAGACCCCGAATACTCCAGACCCGGACTCCTGACCTAGATCCAGAACCCGATACTTGACAACGATTCCTCCAGACATGGACTCCAGAACCCGACTCCAGATCCCGACTCCAGACCCCGACTCCAGACCCAAACTCCAGACCCAAACTCCAGAGCCCGACCACAGACCCAGAAACCAGACCCCGACTCCTGACCTGGAACCAGATCCGACTTCCCACACGGATTCATCCAGATGCCGACACCAGACCCCGACACCTGCAGACCACGACTCCTTCAGACCCTGAATCCTCCAGACCCCGACACCAGAGCCCGACCCCGAAACCAGACCCTGACTCCTGACCGGGGTCCAGACCCGACTTCCTACACGGATTCCTCCAGACACCGACTGCAGACCCCGACTCCAGACCCCGGCTCCTCCAGATCCCGACTCCTGACCTGGATCCAGACCCGACTTCCTACACGGATTCCTCCAGGCTCCGACTCCAGACACCGACTCCAGACACCGACTCCAGACACCGACTCCTCCGGACCCCGACTCCTCCAGACCCCGACTCCTCCAGACCCCGACTCCACACCCGGACTCCACACCCGGACTCCACACCACGACTCCAGGCCCCGACTGCATGTCCCGACTGCAGGTCCCGACTGCAGATCCCGACTGCAGGCCCCGACTACAGGCCCCGACTACTGACCTGGATCCAGTCCCCGACTTCCCACACCGATTCCTCCAGACCCCGACTCCAGACAGCGACTCCAGACCCCGACTCCTCCAGACCCCAACTCCTCCAGACACCAACTCCTCCAGACCCCGAGTCCTCCAGACCCCGAGTCCTCCAGACCCTGAATCCTCCAGACCCCAACTCCTCCTGACCCCGACTCCTCCTGACCCCGATTTCTACAGACCCCGACTCCTCCAGACACCTACTCCTCCAGACCCACACTACTCCAAACCCCGATTCCAGACCCCAACACCACACCCCGATTCCAGACCCCGACTCCTAGCCCCGACTCCACCAGACCCTGACTCCAGACCCCGACTCCTCCACACCCCAGCTCCACACCCAGGCGTCATAACCTGACTTCAGACCCCGACTCCAGACCCCGACTCCAGACCCCGACTGCAGGCCCTGTCTGCAGGCCCCAACTACAGGCCCCGACACCTCCAGACCCCGACTCCAGACCCCCACTCCAGACACCCACTCCAGACACCCACTCCAGACACCCACTCCTTCAGACCCCGAAGCCAGTCCCCGACTCCTCCACACCCTTTCTCCACACCCAGACTCCATACCGAAACCAGACCCCGACTCCAGAATCCGACACCAGAACCCGAGTCCTCCATATTGCGACTCCTCCAGACCACAACTCCTCCAGACCACGAATCCAGACCCCAACTCCTGACCTGGATCCAGACCCAACTTCCCACACGGATTCCTCCAGACGATGACTCCAGACTTCGACTCCAGATGCCGACTTCAGACTTCGACTCCAGACCCCGAATCCAGATCCCGACTTCAGACCCTGGCTCCAGACCCCGACTGCAGACCCCGAATCCTCCAGACCCGGACTCCTGACCTAGATCCAGACCCCGATACCTGACAACGATTCCTCCAGACATGGACTCCAGAACCCGACTCCAGACCCCGACTCCAGACCCCGACTCCAGACTCCGACTCCAGAGCCCGACTCCTCCAGAACCCAACTCCAGAGCCCGACCACAGACCCCGACTCCTGACCTGGATCCAGATCTGACTTCCCACACGGATTCCTCCAGACGCCGACTCCAGACTCCGACTCCAGATGCCGACTTCAGACTTCGACTCCAGACCCCGAATCCAGATCCCGACTTCAGACCCTGGCTCCAGGCCCCGACTGCAGACCCAGAATCCTCCAGACCCGGACTCCTGACCTAGATCCAGACCCCGATACCTGACAACGATTCCTCCAGACATGGACTCCAGAACCCGACTCCAGACCCCGACTCCAGACCCCGACTCCAGACTCCGACTCCAGAGCCCGACTCCTCCAGAACCCAACTCCAGAGCCCGACCACAGACCCCGACTCCTGACCTGGATCCAGATCTGACTTCCCACACGGATTCCTCCAGACACCGACTCCATACTCCGACTCCAGACCCCGACTGCAGACCCCGACTGCAGACCCCGACACCTGCAGACCACGACTCCTTCAGACCCTGAATCCTCCAGACCCCGACGCCAGAGCCTGACGCCAGACCCCGAAACCAGACCCCGACTCCTGACCTGGATCCATACCCGACTTCCTACACAGATTCCTCCAGATGCCGACTCCAGGCTCCGTCTCCAGATGCCGACTCCAGACACCGACTCCAGACCCCGACTCCAGACACCGACTCCAGGCACCAACTCCAGACCCCGACTGCAGACCCTGACATACCAAGACCCTGACTCCAGACCCCGATTCCAGACCCCGACTCCAGACCCCAGCTCCAGACACCGACTGCAGACCCCGACTCCAGACCCCGGCTCCTCCAGATCCCGACTCCTGAACTAGATCCAGACCCCGACACCTGACGCCGATTCCTCCAGACCCCGACTCCACACCCCGACTCCAGACCCTGACTCCAGACCCCGACTCCTCCAGACCCTGATTCCTCCAGACCCTGACGACGCCAGACCCTGACTCCTCCAGACACCTACTCCTCCAGACCCCGACTCCTCCAGACGCCGACTCCTCCTGACCCCGACTCCTCCAGACCCCGTCTACTCCTGACCCCGACTCCTCCAGACACCTACTCCTCCAGACACCTACTCTTCCAGACCCCGACTCCAGATCACGACTCCTCGAGACCCGGACTCCTCCAGATCCCGACACCTCCAGGCCCCGAGTCCTCCAGACCCCGAATCCAGGCCCCGACTCCTGACCTGGATCCAGACCCGACTTCCCACATGGATTCCTCCAGACGATGTCTCCAGACTTCGACTCCAGATGCCGACTTCAGACTTCGACTCCAGAGCCCGAATCCAGACCCTGACTCCTGCAGACCCTGACTCCTCCGGTCCCCGACTTCTCCAGACTACGACTCCTCCAGAACCCAACTCCTCCAGACTCCGAATCCTCCAAACACCGACTCCAGACCCCGACTCCAGACCCCGACTCCACACCCCGACTCCAGACCCCGACTCCAGGCCCCGACTGCAGGTCCCGACTGCAGATCCCGACTGCAGGCCCTGACTACAGGCCCCGACTATAGGCCCCGACTACAGGCCCTGACTCCAGGCCCCGACACCTCCAGACCACGACACCAGACCCTGACTCCAGACCCCGACTCCAGACCCCGACTCCAGACCCCGACTGCAGATCCCGACTCCAGATCCAGACTCCAGTCCCCGACTCCTGAGCCCGACTCCTCAAGACCCGACTCCAGACACCAAATCCTCCAGACCCTGACTCCCGACACCGATTCCGCCAGATCGCGAGTCCAGACCCCTACTCCAGACCACGACACCTCCAGACCATGACTCCTTCAGACCCTGAATCCTCCATACCCCGCCTCCAGACGCCGACACCAGAGCCCGACGTCAGACCCCGAAACCAGACCCCAATTCCTGAACCGGATCCAGATCCCGACTCAGAACACCGATTTCTCCAGATCCCGACTGCAGACCCCGACTCCAGACCCCGACTCCAGACCCTGACTCCATACCCCGTCTCCAGACCCTGACTCCAGGTCCAGACTCCTCCAGACACCGACTCCAGACACCGATTCCAGACCCCGACTGCAGACCCCAACACAACCAGAGCCCGACTCTGGACCCTGTCTCCAGATCCCGACTCCAGACCCCAATTCCATACCCCGACTCCAGACCCCAGCTCCAGACACCGACTGCAGACCACGACTCCAGACACCAGCTCCCCCAGACCCCGACTCCTGACCTAGATCCAGACCCCGACTCCGGACCCCGACTGCAGACCCTGACTCCAGACCCCGACTCCTCCAGACCCAAATTCCAGAGCCCCACGACAGACCCCGAAACCAGACCCCGACTCCTGACCTGGATCCAAATCCCGACTTCCCACAACGATTCCTCCAGACTCCGACTCCAGACACCAACTCCAGACCCCGACTCCTCCAGACCCCGACTCCTCCAGACCCCGAGTCCTCCAGACCCCGAGTCCTCCAGACCCCGAATCCTCCAGACCACGACTCCTCCAGACCCCGACTTCTCCTGACCCCGATTCCTCCAAACCCCGATTCCAGACCCCGACTCCCGGCCCCGACTCCACCAGACCCTGACTCCAGACCCCGACTCCTCCACACCCCAACTCCACATCCAGGCATTATAACCCGACTCCAGACCCCGACTCCCGACACTGTTTCCTCCAGACCCCGACTCCAGACCCTGACTCCAGGTCCTGACTCCAGGCCCCGACTGCAGGCCCTGTCTGCAGGCCCCAACTACAGGCCCCGACACCTCCAGACCCCGACTCCAGACCCCGACTCCAGACCCCCACTCCAGACCCCCACTCCAGACCCTAGACTCCAGACCCCGACTCCAGAGCCCGACTCCAGAGCCCGACTCCAGAGACCGACTCCAGACCCCGACTCCTTCAGACCCCAAAGCCAGACCCCGGCTCCTCCACACCCAGACTCCATACCGAAACCAGACCCCGACTCCAGAATCTGACTCCGGAACCCGAGTCCTCCACACCGCGACTCATCCAGACCCCGACTCCTCCAGACCCCGACTCCTCCAGGCCCCAACTCCACCAGGCCCCTACTCCTCCAGGCCCCGACTCCTCCAGACCCCGAATCCAGACCCCGACTCCTGACCTGGATCCAGACCCGACTTCCCACACGGATTCCTCCAGACGATGACTCCAGATTTCGACTCCAGATGCCGACTACAGACTTCGACTCCAGACCCCGAATCCAGATCCCGACTCCAGATCCCGGCTCCAGACCACGACTGCAGACCCCGAATCCTCCAGACGCGGACTCCTGACCTAGACCCAGACCCCAATACCTGACAACGATTCCTCCAGACATGGACTCCAGACCCCGACTCCAGACCCCGACTCCAGGTCCCGACTCCAGGCCCCGACTGCAGGCCCTGTCTGCAGGCCCCAACTACAGGCCCCGACACCTCCAGACCCCGACTCCAGACCCCGACTCCAGACACCGACTCCAGAGCCCGACTCCAGAGCCCGACTCCAGACCCCGACTCCTTCAGACCCCTAAGCCAGACCCCGACTCCTCCACACCCAGACTCCATACCGAAACCTCACCGCGACTCATCCAGACCCCAACTCCTCCAGACCCCGACTCCTCCAGGCCCCAACTCCACCAGGCCCCTACTCCTCCAGGCCCCGACTCCTCCAGACCCCGAATCCAGACCCCGACTCCTGACCTGGATCCAGACCCGACTTCCCACACGGATTCCTCCAGACGATGACTCCAGATTTCGACTCCAGATGCCGACTACAGACTTCGACTCCAGACCCCGAATCCAGATCCCGACTCCAGACCACGGCTCCAGACCCCGACTGCAGACCCCGAATACTCCAGACCCGGACTCCTGACCTAGATCCAGAACCCGATACCTGACAACGATTCCTCCAGACATGGACTCCAGAACCCGACTCCAGATCCCGACTCCAGACCCCGACTCCAGACCCAAACTCCAGACCCAAACTCCAGAGCCCGACCACAGACCCAGAAACCAGACCCCGACTCCTGACCTGGAACCAGATCCGACTTCCCACACGGATTCCTCCAGATGCCGACACCAGACCCCGACACCTGCAGACCACGACTCCTTCAGACCCTGAATCCTCCAGACCCCGACACCAGAGCCCGACCCCGAAACCAGACCCTGACTCCTGACCGGGGTCCAGACCCGACTTCCTACACGGATTCCTCCAGACACCGACTGCAGACCCCGACTCCAGACCCCGGCTCCTCCAGATCCCGACTCCTGACCTGGATCCAGACCTGACTTCCTACACGGATTCCTCCAGGCTCCGACTCCAGACACCGACTCCAGACACCGACTCCAGACACCGACTCCTCCGGACCCCGACTCCTCCAGACCCCGACTCCTCCAGACCCCGACTCCACACCCGGACTCCACACCCGGACTCCACACCACGACTCCAGGCCCCGACTGCATGTCCCGACTGCAGGTCCCGACTGCAGATCCCGACTGCAGGCCCCGACTACAGGCCCCGACTACTGACCTGGATCCAGTCCCCGACTTCCCACACCGATTCCTCCAGACCCCGACTCCAGACAGCGACTCCAGACCCCGACTCCTCCAGACCCCAACTCCTCCAGACACCAACTCCTCCAGACCCCGAGTCCTACAGACCCCGAGTCCTCCAGACCCTGAATCCTCCAGACCCCAACTCCTCCTGACCCCGACTCCTCCTGACCCCGATTTCTACAGACCCCGACTCCTCCAGACACCTACTCCTCCAGACCCACACTACTCCAAACCCCGATTCCAGACCCCAACACCACACCCCGATTCCAGACCCCGACTCCTAGCCCCGACTCCACCAGACCCTGACTCCAGACCCCGACTCCTCCACACCCCAGCTCCACACCCAGGCGTCATAACCTGACTTCAGACCCCGACTCCAGACCCCGACTCCAGACCCCGACTGCAGGCCCTGTCTGCAGGCCCCAACTACAGGCCCCGACACCTCCAGACCCCGACTCCAGACCCCCACTCCAGACACCCACTCCAGACACCCACTCCAGACACCCACTCTTTCAGACCCCGAAGCCAGTCCCCGACTCCTCCACACCCTTTCTCCACACCCAGACTCCATACCGAAACCAGACCCCGACTCCAGAATCCGACACCAGAACCTGAGTCCTCCACATTGCGACTCCTCCAGACCACAACTCCTCCAGACCACGAATCCAGACCCCAACTCCTGACCTGGATCCAGACCCAACTTCCCACATGGATTCCTCCAGACGATGACTCCAGACTTCGACTCCAGATGCCGACTTCAGACTTCGACTCCAGACCCCGAATCCAGATCCCGACTTCAGACCCTGGCTCCAGGCCCCGACTGCAGACCCCGAATCCTCCAGACCCGGACTCCTGACCTAGATCCAGACCCCGATACCTGACAACATTTCCTCCAGACATGGACTCCAGAACCCGACTCCAGACCCCGACTCCAGACCCCGACTCCAGACTCCGACTCCAGAGCCCGACTCCTCCACACCCAGACTCCATACCGAAACCTCACCGCGACTCATCCAGACCCCAACTCCTCCAGACCCCGACTCCTCCAGGCCCCAACTCCACCAGGCCCCTACTCCTCCAGGCCCCGACTCCTCCAGACCCCGAATCCAGACCCCGACTCCTGACCTGGATCCAGACCCGACTTCCCACACGGATTCCTCCAGACGATGACTCCAGATTTCGACTCCAGATGCCGACTACAGACTTCGACTCCAGACCCCGAATCCAGATCCCGACTCCAGACCACGGCTCCAGACCCCGACTGCAGACCCCGAATACTCCAGACCCGGACTCCTGACCTAGATCCAGAACCCGATACCTGACAACGATTCCTCCAGACATGGACTCCAGAACCCGACTCCAGATCCCGACTCCAGACCCCGACTCCAGACCCAAACTCCAGACCCAAACTCCAGAGCCCGACCACAGACCCAGAAACCAGACCCCGACTCCTGACCTGGAACCAGATCCGACTTCCCACACGGATTCCTCCAGATGCCGACACCAGACCCCGACACCTGCAGACCACGACTCCTTCAGACCCTGAATCCTCCAGACCCCGACACCAGAGCCCGACCCCGAAACCAGACCCTGACTCCTGACCGGGGTCCAGACCCGACTTCCTACACGGATTCCTCCAGACACCGACTGCAGACCCCGACTCCAGACCCCGGCTCCTCCAGATCCCGACTCCTGACCTGGATCCAGACCCGACTTCCTACACGGATTCCTCCAGGCTCCGACTCCAGACACCGACTCCAGACACCGACTCCTCCGGACCCCGACTCCTCCAGACCCCGACTCCTCCAGACCCCGACTCCACACCCGGACTCCACACCCGGACTCCACACCACGACTCCAGGCCCCGACTGCATGTCCCGACTGCAGGTCCCGACTGCAGATCCCGACTGCAGGCCCCGACTACAGGCCCCGACTACTGACCTGGATCCAGTCCCCGACTTCCCACACCGATTCCTCCAGACCCCGACTCCAGACAGCGACTCCAGACCCCGACTCCTCCAGACCCCAACTCCTCCAGACACCAACTCCTCCAGACCCCGAGTCCTACAGACCCCGAGTCCTCCAGACCCTGAATCCTCCAGACCCCAACTCCTCCTGACCCCGACTCCTCCTGACCCCGATTTCTACAGACCCCGACTCCTCCAGACACCTACTCCTCCAGACCCACACTACTCCAAACCCCGATTCCAGACCCCAACACCACACCCCGATTCCAGACCCCGACTCCTAGCCCCGACTCCACCAGACCCTGACTCCAGACCCCGACTCCTCCACACCCCAGCTCCACACCCAGGCGTCATAACCTGACTTCAGACCCCGACTCCAGACCCCGACTCCAGACCCCGACTGCAGGCCCTGTCTGCAGGCCCCAACTACAGGCCCCGACACCTCCAGACCCCGACTCCAGACCCCCACTCCGGACACCCACTCCAGACACCCACTCCAGACACCCACTCCTTCAGACCCCGAAGCCAGTCCCCGAATCCTCCACACCCTTTCTCCACACCCAGACTCCATACCGAAACCAGACCCCGACTCCAGAATCCGACACCAGAACCTGAGTCCTCCACATTGCGACTCCTCCAGACCACAACTCCTCCAGACCACGAATCCAGACCCCAACTCCTGACCTGGATCCAGACCCAACTTCCCACATGGATTCCTCCAGACGATGACTCCAGACTTCGACTCCAGATGCCGACTTCAGACTTCGACTCCAGACCCCGAATCCAGATCCCGACTTCAGACCCTGGCTCCAGGCCCCGACTGCAGACCCCGAATCCTCCAGACCCGGACTCCTGACCTAGATCCAGACCCCGATACCTGACAACGATTCCTCCAGACATGGACTCCAGAACCCGACTCCAGACCCCGACTCCAGACCCCGACTCCAGACTCCGACTCCAGAGCCCGACTCCTCCAGAACCCAACTCCAGAGCCCGACCACAGACCCCGACTCCTGACCTGGATCCAGATCTGACTTCCCACACGGATTCCTCCAGACACCGACTCCATACTCCGACTCCAGACCCCGACTCCAGAGCCCGACTGCAGACCCCGACTGCAGACCCCGACTGCAGACCCCGACACCTGCAGACCACGACTCCTTCAGACCCTGAATCCTCCAGACCCCGACGCCAGAGCCTGACGCCAGACCCCGAAACCAGACCCCGACTCCTGACCTGGATCCATACCCGACTTCCTACACAGATTCCTCCAGATGCCGACTCCAGGCTCCGTCTCCAGATGCCGACTCCAGACACCGACTCCAGACCCCGACTCCAGACACCGACTCCAGGCACCTACTCCAGACCCCGACTGCAGACCCTGACATACCAAGACCCTGACTCCAGACCCCGATTCCAGACCCCGACTCCAGACCCCAGCTCCAGACACCGACTGCAGACCCCGACTCCAGACCCCGGCTCCTCCAGATCCCGACTCCTGAACTAGATCCAGACCCCGACACCTGACGCCGATTCCTCCAGACCCCGACTCCACACCCCGACTCCAGACCCTGACTCCAGACCCCGACTCCTCCAGACCCTGATTCCTCCAGACCCTGACGACGCCAGACCCTGACTCCTCCAGACACCTACTCCTCCAGACCCCGACTCCTCCAGACGCCGACTCCTCCAGACGCCGACTCCTCCTGACCCCGACTCCTCCAGACCCCGTCTACTCCTGACCCCGACTCCTCCAGACACCTACTCCTCCAGACACCTACTCTTCCAGACCCCGACTCCAGATCACGACTCCTCGAGACCCGGACTCCTCCAGATCCCGACACCTCCAGGCCCCGAGTCCTCCAGACCCCGAATCCAGGCCCCGACTCCTGACCTGGATCCAGACCCGACTTCCCACATGGATTCCTCCAGACGATGTCTCCAGACTTCGACTCCAGATGCCGACTTCAGACTTCGACTCCAGAGCCCGAATCCAGACCCTGACTCCTGCAGACCCTGACTCCTCCGGTCCCCGACTTCTCCAGACTACGACTCCTCCAGAACCCAACTCCTCCAGACTCCGAATCCTCCAAACACCGACTCCAGACCCCGACTCCAGACCCCGACTCCACACCCCGACTCCAGACCCCGACTCCAGGCCCCGACTGCAGGTCCCGACTGCAGATCCCGACTGCAGGCCCTGACTACAGGCCCCGACTATAGGCCCCGACTACAGGCCCTGACTCCAGGCCCCGACACCTCCAGACCACGACACCAGACCCTGACTCCAGACCCCGACTCCAGACCCCGACTCCAGACCCCGACTGCAGATCCCGACTCCAGATCCAGACTCCAGTCCCCGACTCCTGAGCCCGACTCCTCAAGACCCGACTCCAGACACCAAATCCTCCAGACCCTGACTCCCGACACCGATTCCGCCAGATCGCGAGTCCAGACCCCTACTCCAGACCACGACACCTCCAGACCATGACTCCTTCAGACCCTGAATCCTCCATACCCCGCCTCCAGACGTCGACACCAGAGCCCGACGTCAGACCCCGAAACCAGACCCCAATTCCTGAACCGGATCCAGATCCCGACTCAGAACACCGATTTCTCCAGATCCCGACTGCAGACCCCGACTCCAGACCCCGACTCCAGACCCTGACTCCATACCCCGTCTCCAGACCCTGACTCCAGGTCCAGACTCCTCCAGACACCGACTCCAGACACCGATTCCAGACCCCGACTGCAGACCCCAACACAACCAGAGCCCGACTCTGGACCCTGTCTCCAGATCCCGACTCCAGACCCCAATTCCATACCCCGACTCCAGACCCCAGCTCCAGACACCGACTGCAGACCACGACTCCAGACACCAGCTCCCCCAGACCCCGACTCCTGACCTAGATCCAGACCCCGACTCCGGACCCCGACTGCAGACCCTGACTCCAGACCCCGACTCCTCCAGACCCAAATTCCAGAGCCCCACGACAGACCCCGAAACCAGACCCCGACTCCTGACCTGGATCCAAATCCCGACTTCCCACAACGATTCCTCCAGACTCCGACTCCAGACACCAACTCCAGACCCCGACTCCTCCAGACCCCGACTCCTCCAGACCCCGAGTCCTCCAGACCCCGAGTCCTCCAGACCCCGAATCCTCCAGACCACGACTCCTCCAGACCCCGACTTCTCCTGACCCCGATTCCTCCAAACCCCGATTCCTGACCCCGACTCCCGGCCCCGACTCCACCAGACCCTGACTCCAGACCCCGACTCCTCCACACCCCAACTCCACATCCAGGCATTATAACCTGACTCCAGACCCCGACTCCCGACACTGTTTCCTCCAGACCCCGACTCCAGACCCCGACTCCAGGTCCTGACTCCAGGCCCCGACTGCAGGCCCTGTCTGCAGGCCCCAACTACAGGCCCCGACACCTCCAGACCCCGACTCCAGACCCCGACTCCAGACCCCCACTCCAGACCCCCACTCCAGACCCTAGACTCCAGACCCCGACTCCAGAGCCCGACTCCAGAGCCCGACTCCAGAGACCGACTCCAGACCCCGACTCCTTCAGACCCCAAAGCCAGACCCCGGCTCCTCCACACCCAGACTCCATACCGAAACCAGACCCCGACTCCAGAATCTGACTCCGGAACCCGAGTCCTCCACACCGCGACTCATCCAGACCCCGACTCCTCCAGACCCCGACTCCTCCAGGCCCCAACTCCACCAGGCCCCTACTCCTCCAGGCCCCGACTCCTCCAGACCCCGAATCCAGACCCCGACTCCTGACCTGGATCCAGACCCGACTTCCCACACGGATTCCTCCAGACGATGACTCCAGATTTCGACTCCAGATGCCGACTACAGACTTCGACTCCAGACCCCGAATCCAGATCCCGACTCCAGACCCCGGCTCCAGACCATGACTGCAGACCCCGAATCCTCCAGACGCGGACTCCTGACCTAGACCCAGACCCCAATACCTGACAACGATTCCTCCAGACATGGACTCCAGACCCCGACTCCAGACCCCGACTCCAGACCCCGACTCCAGGTCCCGACTCCAGGCCCCGACTGCAGGCCCTGTCTGCAGGCCCCAACTACAGGCCCCGACACCTCCAGACACCGACTCCAGACCCCGACTCCAGACACCGACTCCAGAGCCCGACTCCAGAGCCCGACTCCAGAGCCCGACTCCAGACCCCGACTCCTTCAGACCCCTAAGCCAGACCCCGACTCCTCCACACCCAGACTCCATACCGAAACCTCACCGCGACTCATCCAGACCCCAACTCCTCCAGACCCCGACTCCTCCAGGCCCCAACTCCACCAGGCCCCTACTCCTCCAAGCCCCGACTCCTCCAGACCCCGAATCCAGACCCCGACTCCTGACCTGGATCCAGACCCGACTTCCCACACGGATTCCTCCAGACGATGACTCCAGATTTCGACTCCAGATGCCGACTACAGACTTCGACTCCAGACCCCGAATCCAGATCCCGACTCCAGACCACGGCTCCAGACCCCGACTGCAGACCCCGAATACTCCAGACCCGGACTCCTGACCTAGATCCAGAACCCGATACCTGACAACGATTCCTCCAGACATGGACTCCAGAACCCGACTCCAGATCCCGACTCCAGACCCCGACTCCAGACCCCGACTCCAGACTCTGACTCCAGACCCCGACTCCTCCAGACCCAAACTCCAGAGCCCGACCACAGACCCAGAAACCAGACCCCGACTCCTGACCTGGAACCAGATCCGACTTCCCACACGGATTCCTCCAGATGCCGACACCAGACCCCGACACCTGCAGACCACGACTCCTTCAGACCCTGAATCCTCCAGACCCCGACACCAGAGCCCGACCCCGAAACCAGACCCCGACTCCTGACCGGGGTCCAGACCCGACTTCCTACACGGATTCCTCCAGGCTCCGACTCCAGACACCGACTCCAGACACCGACTCCAGACACCGACTCCTCCGGACCCCGACTCCTCCAGACCCCGACTCCTCCAGACCCCGACTCCACACCCGGACTCCACACCCGGACTCCACACCACGACTCCAGGCCCCGACTGCATGTCCCGACTGCAGGTCCCGACTGCAGATCCCGACTGCAGGCCCCGACTACAGGCCCCGACTACTGACCTGGATCCAGTCCCCGACTTCCCACACCGATTCCTCCAGACCCCGACTCCAGACAGCGACTCCAGACCCCGACTCCTCCAGACCCCAACTCCTCCAGACACCAACTCCTCCAGACCCCGAGTCCTACAGACCCCGAGTCCTCCAGACCCTGAATCCTCCAGACCCCAACTCCTCCTGACCCCGACTCCTCCTGACCCCGATTTCTACAGACCCCGACTCCTCCAGACACCTACTCCTCCAGACCCACACTACTCCAAACCCCGATTCCAGACCCCAACACCACACCCCGATTCCAGACCCCGACTCCTAGCCCCGACTCCACCAGACCCTGACTCCAGACCCCGACTCCTCCACACCCCAGCTCCACACCCAGGCGTCATAACCTGACTTCAGACCCCGACTCCAGACCCCGACTCCAGACCCCGACTGCAGGCCCTGTCTGCAGGCCCCAACTACAGGCCCCGACACCTCCAGACCCCGACTCCAGACCCCCACTCCAGACACCCACTCCAGACACCCACTCCAGACACCCACTCCTTCAGACCCCGAAGCCAGTCCCCGACTCCTCCACACCCTTTCTCCACACCCAGACTCCATACCGAAACCAGACCCCGACTCCAGAATCCGACACCAGAACCCGAGTCCTCCACATTGCGACTCCTCCAGACCACAACTCCTCCAGACCACGAATCCAGACCCCAACTCCTGACCTGGATCCAGACCCAACTTCCCACACGGATTCCTCCAGACGATGACTCCAGACTTCGACTCCAGATGCCGACTTCAGACTTCGACTCCAGACCCCGAATCCAGATCCCGACTTCAGACCCTGGCTCCAGACCCCGACTGCAGACCCCGAATCCTCCAGACCCGGACTCCTGACCTAGATCCAGACCCCGATACCTGACAACGATTCCTCCAGACATGGACTCCAGAACCCGACTCCAGACCCCGACTCCAGACCCCGACTCCAGACTCCGACTCCAGAGCCCGACTCCTCCAGAACCCAACTCCAGAGCCCGACCACAGACCCCGACTCCTGACCTGGATCCAGATCTGACTTCCCACACGGATTCCTCCAGACGCCGACTCCAGACTCCGACACCAGATGCCGACTTCAGACTTCGACTCCAGACCCCGAATCCAGATCCCGACTTCAGACCCTGGCTCCAGGCCCCGACTGCAGACCCCGACACCTGCAGACCACGACTCCTTCAGACCCTGAATCCTCCAGACCCCGACGCCAGAGCCTGACGCCAGACCCCGAAACCAGACCCCGACTCCTGACCTGGATCCATACCCGACTTCCTACACAGATTCCTCCAGATGCCGACTCCAGGCTCCGTCTCCAGATGCCGACTCCAGACACCGACTCCAGACCCCGACTCCAGACACCGACTCCAGGCACCGACTCCAGACCCCGACTGCAGACCCTGACATACCAAGACCCTGACTCCAGACCCCGATTCCAGACCCCGACTCCAGACCCCAGCTCCAGACACCGACTGCAGACCCCGACTCCAGACCCCGGCTCCTCCAGATCCCGACTCCTGAACTAGATCCAGACACCGACACCTGACGCCGATTCCTCCAGACCCCGACTCCACACCCCGACTCCAGACCCTGACTCCAGACCCCGACTCCTCCAGACCCTGATTCCTCCAGGCCCTGACGACGCCAGACCCTGACTCCTCCAGACACCTACTCCTCCAGACCCCGACTCCTCCAGACGCCGACTCCTCCTGACCCCGACTCCTCCAGACCCCGTCTACTCCTGACCCCGACTCCTCCAGACACCTACTCCTCCAGACACCTACTCTTCCAGACCCCGACTCCAGATCACGACTCCTCGAGACCCGGACTCCTCCAGATCCCGACACCTCCAGGCCCCGAGTCCTCCAGACCCCGAATCCAGGCCCCGACTCCTGACCTGGATCCAGACCCGACTTCCCACATGGATTCCTCCAGACGATGTCTCCAGACTTCGACTCCAGATGCCGACTTCAGACTTCGACTCCAGAGCCCGAATCCAGACCCTGACTCCTGCAGACCCTGACTCCTCCGGTCCCCGACTTCTCCAGACTACGACTCCTCCAGAACCCAACTCCTCCAGACTCCGAATCCTCCAAACACCGACTCCAGACCCCGACTCCAGACCCCGACTCCACACCCCGACTCCAGACCCCGACTCCAGGCCCCGACTGCAGGTCCCGACTGCAGATCCCGACTGCAGGCCCTGACTACAGGCCCCGACTATAGGCCCCGACTACAGGCCCTGACTCCAGGCCCCGACACCTCCAGACCACGACACCAGACCCTGACTCCAGACCCCGACTCCAGACCCCGACTCCAGACCCCGACTGCAGATCCCGACTCCAGATCCAGACTCCAGTCCCCGACTCCTGAGCCCGACTCCTCAAGACCCGACTCCAGACACCAAATCCTCCAGACCCTGACTCCCGACACCGATTCCGCCAGATCGCGAGTCCAGACCCCTACTCCAGACCACGACACCTCCAGACCATGACTCCTTCAGACCCTGAATCCTCCATACCCCGCCTCCAGACGTCGACACCAGAGCCCGACGTCAGACCCCGAAACCAGACCCCAATTCCTGAACCGGATCCAGATCCCGACTCAGAACACCGATTTCTCCAGATCCCGACTGCAGACCCCGACTCCAGACCCCGACTCCAGACCCTGACTCCATACCCCGTCTCCAGACCCTGACTCCAGGTCCAGACTCCTCCAGACACCGACTCCAGACACCGATTCCAGACCCCGACTGCAGACCCCAACACAACCAGAGCCCGACTCTGGACCCTGTCTCCAGATCCCGACTCCAGACCCCAATTCCATACCCCGACTCCAGACCCCAGCTCCAGACACCGACTGCAGACCACGACTCCAGACACCAGCTCCCCCAGACCCCGACTCCTGACCTAGATCCAGACCCCGACTCCGGACCCCGACTGCAGACCCTGACTCCAGACCCCGACTCCTCCAGACCCAAATTCCAGAGCCCCACGACAGACCCCGAAACCAGACCCCGACTCCTGACCTGGATCCAAATCCCGACTTCCCACAACGATTCCTCCAGACTCCGACTCCAGACACCAACTCCAGACCCCGACTCCTCCAGACCCCGACTCCTCCAGACCCCGAGTCCTCCAGACCCCGAGTCCTCCAGACCCCGAATCCTCCAGACCACGACTCCTCCAGACCCCGACTTCTCCTGACCCCGATTCCTCCAAACCCCGATTCCTGACCCCGACTCCCGGCCCCGACTCCACCAGACCCTGACTCCAGACCCCGACTCCTCCACACCCCAACTCCACATCCAGGCATTATAACCCGACTCCAGACCCCGACTCCCGACACTGTTTCCTCCAGACCCCGACTCCAGACCCCGACTCCAGGTCCTGACTCCAGGCCCCGACTGCAGGCCCTGTCTGCAGGCCCCAACTACAGGCCCCGACACCTCCAGACCCCGACTCCAGACCCCGACTCCAGACCCCGACTCCTCCAGACCCCGACTCCTCCAGGCCCCAACTCCACCAGGCCCCTACTCCTCCAGGCCCCGACTCCTCCAGACCCCGAATCCAGACCCCGACTCCTGACCTGGATCCAGACCCGACTTCCCACACGGATTCCTCCAGACGATGACTCCAGATTTCGACTCCAGATGCCGACTACAGACTTCGACTCCAGACCCCGAATCCAGATCCCGACTCCAGATCCCGGCTCCAGACCACGACTGCAGACCCCGAATCCTCCAGACGCGGACTCCTGACCTAGACCCAGACCCCAATACCTGACAACGATTCCTCCAGACATGGACTCCAGACCCCGACTCCAGACCCCGACTCCAGGTCCCGACTCCAGGTCCCGACTGCAGGCCCTGTCTGCAGGCCCCAACTACAGGCCCCGACACCTCCAGACCCCGACTCCAGACCCCGACTCCAGACACCGACTCCAGAGCCCGACTCCAGAGCCCGACTCCAGACCCCGACTCCTTCAGACCCCTAAGCCAGACCCCGACTCCTCCACACCCAGACTCCATACCGAAACCTCACCGCGACTCATCCAGACCCCAACTCCTCCAGACCCCGACTCCTCCAGGCCCCAACTCCACCAGGCCCCTACTCCTCCAGGCCCCGACTCCTCCAGACCCCGAATCCAGACCCCGACTCCTGACCTGGATCCAGACCCGACTTCCCACACGGATTCCTCCAGACGATGACTCCAGATTTCGACTCCAGATGCCGACTACAGACTTCGACTCCAGACCCCGAATCCAGATCCCGACTCCAGACCACGGCTCCAGACCCCGACTGCAGACCCCGAATACTCCAGACCCGGACTCCTGACCTAGATCCAGAACCCGATACCTGACAACGATTCCTCCAGACATGGACTCCAGAACCCGACTCCAGATCCCGACTCCAGACCCCGACTCCAGACCCAAACTCCAGACCCAAACTCCAGAGCCCGACCACAGACCCAGAAACCAGACCCCGACTCCTGACCTGGAACCAGATCCGACTTCCCACACGGATTCCTCCAGATGCCGTCACCAGACCCCGACACCTGCAGACCATGACTCCTTCAGACCCTGAATCCTCCAGACCCCGACACCAGAGCCCGACCCCGAAACCAGACCCTGACTCCTGACCGGGGTCCAGACCCGACTTCCTACACGGATTCCTCCAGACACCGACTGCAGACCCCGACTCCAGACCCCGGCTCCTCCAGATCCCGACTCCTGACCTGGATCCAGACCCGACTTCCTACACGGATTCCTCCAGGCTCCGACTCCAGACACCGACTCCAGACACCGACTCCAGACACCGACTCCTCCGGACCCCGACTCCTCCAGACCCCGACTCCTCCAGACCCCGACTCCACACCCGGACTCCACACCCGGACTCCACACCACGACTCCAGGCCCCGACTGCATGTCCCGACTGCAGGTCCCGACTGCAGATCCCGACTGCAGGCCCCGACTACAGGCCCCGACTACTGACCTGGATCCAGTCCCCGACTTCCCACACCGATTCCTCCAGACCCCGACTCCAGACAGCGACTCCAGACCCCGACTCCTCCAGACCCCAACTCCTCCAGACACCAACTCCTCCAGACCCCGAGTCCTACAGACCCCGAGTCCTCCAGACCCCGAATCCTCCAGACCCCAACTCCTCCTGACCCCGACTCCTCCTGACCCCGATTTCTACAGACCCCGACTCCTCCAGACACCTACTCCTCCAGACCCACACTACTCCAAACCCCGATTCCAGACCCCAACACCACACCCCGATTCCAGACCCCGACTCCTAGCCCCGACTCCACCAGACCCTGACTCCAGACCCCGACTCCTCCACACCCCAGCTCCACACCCAGGCGTCATAACCTGACTTCAGACCCCGACTCCAGACCCCGACTCCAGACCCCGACTGCAGGCCCTGTCTGCAGGCCCCAACTACAGGCCCCGACACCTCCAGACCCCGACTCCAGACCCCCACTCCAGACACCCACTCCAGACACCCACTCCAGACACCCACTCTTACAGACCCCGAAGCCAGTCCCCGACTCCTCCACACCCTTTCTCCACACCCAGACTCCATACCGAAACCAGACCCCGACTCCAGAATCCGACACCAGAACCTGAGTCCTCCACATTGCGACTCCTCCAGACCACAACTCCTCCAGACCACGAATCCAGACCCCAACTCCTGACCTGGATCCAGACCCAACTTCCCACATGGATTCCTCCAGACGATGACTCCAGACTTTGACTCCAGATGCCGACTTCAGACTTCGACTCCAGACCCCGAATCCAGATCCCGACTTCAGACCCTGGCTCCAGGCCCCGACTGCAGACCCCGAATCCTCCAGACCCGGACTCCTGACCTAGATCCAGACCCCGATACCTGACAACATTTCCTCCAGACATGGACTCCAGAACCCGACTCCAGACCCCGACTCCAGACCCCGACTCCAGACTCCGACTCCAGAGCCCGACTCCTCCAGAACCCAACTCCAGAGCCCGACCACAGACCCCGACTCCTGACCTGGATCCAGATCTGACTTCCCACACGGATTCCTCCAGACGCCGACTCCAGACTCCGACTCCAGATGCCGACTTCAGACTTCGACTCCAGACCCCGAATCCAGATCCCGACTTCAGACCCTGGCTCCAGGCCCCGACTGCAGACCCAGAATCCTCCAGACCCGGACTCCTGACCTAGATCCAGACCCCGATACCTGACAACATTTCCTCCAGACATGGACTCCAGAACCCGACTCCAGACCCCGACTCCAGACCCCGACTCCAGACTCCGACTCCAGAGCCCGACTCCTCCAGAACCCAACTCCAGAGCCCGACCACAGACCCCGACTCCTGACCTGGATCCAGATCTGACTTCCCACACGGATTCCTCCAGACACCGACTCCATACTCCGACTCCAGACCCCGACTCCAGAGCCCGACTGCAGACCCCGACTGCAGACCCCGACTGCAGACCCCGACACCTGCAGACCACGACTCCTTCAGACCCTGAATCCTCCAGACCCCGACGCCAGAGCCTGACGCCAGACCCCGAAACCAGACCCCGACTCCTGACCTGGATCCATACCCGACTTCCTACACAGATTCCTCCAGATGCCGACTCCAGGCTCCGTCTCCAGATGCCGACTCCAGACACCGACTCCAGACCCCGACTCCAGACACCGACTCCAGGCACCAACTCCAGACCCCGACTGCAGACCCTGACATACCAAGACCCTGACTCCAGACCCCGATTCCAGACCCCGACTCCAGACCCCAGCTCCAGACACCGACTGCAGACCCCGACTCCAGACCCCGGCTCCTCCAGATCCCGACTCCTGAACTAGATCCAGACCCCGACACCTGACGCCGATTCCTCCAGACCCCGACTCCACACCCCGACTCCAGACCCTGACTCCAGACCCCGACTCCTCCAGACCCTGATTCCTCCAGACCCTGACGACGCCAGACCCTGACTCCTCCAGACACCTACTCCTCCAGACCCCGACTCCTCCAGACGCCGACTCCTCCAGACGCCGACTCCTCCTGACCCCGACTCCTCCAGACCCCGTCTACTCCTGACCCCGACTCCTCCAGACACCTACTCCTCCAGACACCTACTCTTCCAGACCCCGACTCCAGATCACGACTCCTCGAGACCCGGACTCCTCCAGATCCCGACACCTCCAGGCCCCGAGTCCTCCAGACCCCGAATCCAGGCCCCGACTCCTGACCTGGATCCAGACCCGACTTCCCACATGGATTCCTCCAGACGATGTCTCCAGACTTCGACTCCAGATGCCGACTTCAGACTTCGACTCCAGAGCCCGAATCCAGACCCTGACTCCTGCAGACCCTGACTCCTCCGGTCCCCGACTTCTCCAGACTACGACTCCTCCAGAACCCAACTCCTCCAGACTCCGAATCCTCCAAACACCGACTCCAGACCCCGACTCCAGACCCCGACTCCACACCCCGACTCCAGACCCCGACTCCAGGCCCCGACTGCAGGTTCCGACTGCAGATCCCGACTGCAGGCCCTGACTACAGGCCCCGACTATAGGCCCCGACTACAGGCCCTGACTCCAGGCCCCGACACCTCCAGACCACGACAACAGACCCTGACTCCAGACCCCGACTCCAGACCCCGACTCCAGACCCCGACTGCAGATCCCGACTCCAGATCCAGACTCCAGTCCCCGACTCCTGAGCCCGACTCCTCAAGACCCGACTCCAGACACCAAATCCTCCAGACCCTGACTCCCGACACCGATTCCGCCAGATCGCGAGTCCAGACCCCTACTCCAGACCACGACACCTCCAGACCATGACTCCTTCAGACCCTGAATCCTCCATACCCCGCCTCCAGACGTCGACACCAGAGCCCGACGTCAGACCCCGAAACCAGACCCCAATTCCTGAACCGGATCCAGATCCCGACTCAGAACACCGATTTCTCCAGATCCCGACTGCAGACCCCGACTCCAGACCCCGACTCCAGACCCTGACTCCATACCCCGTCTCCAGACCCTGACTCCAGGTCCAGACTCCTCCAGACACCGACTCCAGACACCGATTCCAGACCCCGACTGCAGACCCCAACACAACCAGAGCCCGACTCTGGACCCTGTCTCCAGATCCCGACTCCAGACCCCAATTCCATACCCCGACTCCAGACCCCAGCTCCAGACACCGACTGCAGACCACGACTCCAGACACCAGCTCCCCCAGACCCCGACTCCTGACCTAGATCCAGACCCCGACTCCGGACCCCGACTGCAGACCCTGACTCCAGACCCCGACTCCTCCAGACCCAAATTCCAGAGCCCCACGACAGACCCCGAAACCAGACCCCGACTCCTGACCTGGATCCAAATCCCGACTTCCCACAACGATTCCTCCAGACTCCGACTCCAGACACCAACTCCAGACCCCGACTCCTCCAGACCCCGACTCCTCCAGACCCCGAGTCCTCCAGACCCCGAGTCCTCCAGACCCCGAATCCTCCAGACCACGACTCCTCCAGACCCCGACTTCTCCTGACCCCGATTCCTCCAAACCCCGATTCCAGACCCCGACTCCTGGCCCCGACTCCACCAGACCCTGACTCCAGACCCCGACTCCTCCACACCCCAACTCCACATCCAGGCATTATAACCCGACTCCAGACCCCGACTCCCGACACTGTTTCCTCCAGACCCCGACTCCAGACCCCGACTCCAGGTCCTGACTCCAGGCCCCGACTGCAGGCCCTGTCTGCAGGCCCCAACTACAGGCCCCGACACCTCCAGACCCCGACTCCAGACCCCGACTCCAGACCCCCACTCCAGACCCCCACTCCAGACCATAGACTCCAGACCCCGACTCCAGAGCCCGACTCCAGAGCCCGACTCCAGAGACCGACTCCAGACCCCGACTCCTTCAGACCCCAAAGCCAGACCCCGGCTCCTCCACACCCAGACTCCATACCGAAACCAGACCCCGACTCCAGAATCTGACTCCGGAACCCGAGTCCTCCACACCGCGACTCATCCAGACCCCGACTCCTCCAGACCCCGACTCCTCCAGGCCCCAACTCCACCAGGCCCCTACTCCTCCAGGCCCCGACTCCTCCAGACCCCGAATCCAGACCCCGACTCCTGACCTGGATCCAGACCCGACTTCCCACACGGATTCCTCCAGACGATGACTCCAGATTTCGACTCCAGATGCCGACTACAGACTTCGACTCCAGACCCCGAATCCAGATCCCGACTCCAGACCCCGGCTCCAGACCATGACTGCAGACCCCGAATCCTCCAGACGCGGACTCCTGACCTAGACCCAGACCCCAATACCTGACAACGATTCCTCCAGACATGGACTCCAGACCCCGACTCCAGACCCCGACTCCAGACCCCGACTCCAGGTCCCGACTCCAGGCCCCGACTGCAGGCCCTGTCTGCAGGCCCCAACTACAGGCCCCGACACCTCCAGACCCCGACTCCAGACCCCGACTCCAGACACCGACTCCAGAGCCCGACTCCAGAGCCCGACTCCAGAGCCCGACTCCAGACCCCGACTCCTTCAGACCCCTAAGCCAGACCCCGACTCCTCCACACCCAGACTCCATACCGAAACCTCACCGCGACTCATCCAGACCCCAACTCCTCCAGACCCCGACTCCTCCAGGCCCCAACTCCACCAGGCCCCTACTCCTCCAGGCCCCGACTCCTCCAGACCCCGAATCCAGACCCCGACTCCTGACCTGGATCCAGACCCGACTTCCCACACGGATTCCTCCAGACGATGACTCCAGATTTCGACTCCAGATGCCGACTACAGACTTCGACTCCAGACCCCGAATCCAGATCCCGACTCCAGACCACGGCTCCAGACCCCGACTGCAGACCCCGAATACTCCAGACCCGGACTCCTGACCTAGATCCAGAACCCGATACCTGACAACGATTCCTCCAGACATGGACTCCAGAACCCGACTCCAGATCCCGACTCCAGACCCCGACTCCAGACCCCGACTCCAGACTCTGACTCCAGACCCCGGCTCCTCCAGATCCCGACTCCTGACCTGGATCCAGACCCGACTTCCTACACGGATTCCTCCAGGCTCCGACTCCAGACACCGACTCCAGACACCGACTCCAGACACCGACTCCTCCGGACCCCGACTCCTCCAGACCCCGACTCCTCCAGACCCCGACTCCACACCCGGACTCCACACCCGGACTCCACACCACGACTCCAGGCCCCGACTGCATGTCCCGACTGCAGGTCCCGACTGCAGATCCCGACTGCAGGCCCCGACTACAGGCCCCGACTACTGACCTGGATCCAGTCCCCGACTTCCCACACCGATTCCTCCAGACCCCGACTCCAGACAGCGACTCCAGACCCCGACTCCTCCAGACCCCAACTCCTCCAGACACCAACTCCTCCAGACCCCGAGTCCTACAGACCCCGAGTCCTCCAGACCCCGAATCCTCCAGACCCCAACTCCTCCTGACCCCGACTCCTCCTGACCCCGATTTCTACAGACCCCGACTCCTCCAGACACCTACTCCTCCAGACCCACACTACTCCAAACCCCGATTCCAGACCCCAACACCACACCCCGATTCCAGACCCCGACTCCTAGCCCCGACTCCACCAGACCCTGACTCCAGACCCCGACTCCTCCACACCCCAGCTCCACACCCAGGCGTCATAACCTGACTTCAGACCCCGACTCCAGACCCCGACTCCAGACCCCGACTGCAGGCCCTGTCTGCAGGCCCCAACTACAGGCCCCGACACCTCCAGACCCCGACTCCAGACCCCCACTCCAGACACCCACTCCAGACACCCACTCCAGACACCCACTCCTTCAGACCCCGAAGCCAGTCCCCGACTCCTCCACACCCTTTCTCCACACCCAGACTCCATACCGAAACCAGACCCCGACTCCAGAATCCGACACCAGAACCCGAGTCCTCCACATTGCGACTCCTCCAGACCACAACTCCTCCAGACCACGAATCCAGACCCCAACTCCTGACCTGGATCCAGACCCAACTTCCCACACGGATTCCTCCAGACGATGACTCCAGACTTCGACTCCAGATGCCGACTTCAGACTTCGACTCCAGACCCCGAATCCAGATCCCGACTTCAGACCCTGGCTCCAGACCCCGACTGCAGACCCCGAATCCTCCAGACCCGGACTCCTGACCTAGATCCAGACCCCGATACCTGACAACGATTCCTCCAGACATGGACTCCAGAACCCGACTCCAGACCCCGACTCCAGACCCCGACTCCAGACTCCGACTCCAGAGCCCGACTCCTCCAGAACCCAACTCCAGAGCCCGACCACAGACCCCGACTCCTGACCTGGATCCAGATCTGACTTCCCACACGGATTCCTCCAGACGCCGACTCCAGACTCCGACTCCAGATGCCGACTTCAGACTTCGACTCCAGACCCCGAATCCAGATCCCGACTTCAGACCCTGGCTACAGACCCCGACTGCAGACCCAGAATCCTCCAGACCCGGACTCCTGACCTAGATCCAGACCCCGATACCTGACAACGATTCCTCCAGACATGGACTCCAGAACCCGACTCCAGACCCCGACTCCAGACCCCGACTCCAGACTCCGACTCCAGAGCCCGACTCCTCCAGAACCCAACTCCAGAGCCCGACCACAGACCCCGACTCCTGACCTGGATCCAGATCTGACTTCCCACACGGATTCCTCCAGACACCGACTCCATACTCCGACTCCAGACCCCGACTCCAGAGCCCGACTGCAGACCCCGACTGCAGACCCCGACACCTGCAGACCACGACTCCTTCAGACCCTGAATCCTCCAGACCCCGACGCCAGAGCCTGACGCCAGACCCCGAAACCAGACCCCGACTCCTGACCTGGATCCATACCCGACTTCCTACACAGATTCCTCCAGATGCCGACTCCAGGCTCCGTCTCCAGATGCCGACTCCAGACACCGACTCCAGACCCCGACTCCAGACACCGACTCCAGGCACCAACTCCAGACCCCGACTGCAGACCCTGACATACCAAGACCCTGACTCCAGACCCCGATTCCAGACCCCGACTCCAGACCCCAGCTCCAGACACCGACTGCAGACCCCGACTCCAGACCCCGGCTCCTCCAGATCCCGACTCCTGAACTAGATCCAGACCCCGACACCTGACGCCGATTCCTCCAGACCCCGACTCCACACCCCGACTCCAGACCCTGACTCCAGACCCCGACTCCTCCAGACCCTGATTCCTCCAGACCCTGACGACGCCAGACCCTGACTCCTCCAGACACCTACTCCTCCAGACCCCGACTCCTCCAGACGCCGACTCCTCCTGACCCCGACTCCTCCAGACCCCGTCTACTCCTGACCCCGACTCCTCCAGACACCTACTCCTCCAGACACCTACTCTTCCAGACCCCGACTCCAGATCACGACTCCTCGAGACCCGGACTCCTCCAGATCCCGACACCTCCAGGCCCCGAGTCCTCCAGACCCCGAATCCAGGCCCCGACTCCTGACCTGGATCCAGACCCGACTTCCCACATGGATTCCTCCAGACGATGTCTCCAGACTTCGACTCCAGATGCCGACTTCAGACTTCGACTCCAGAGCCCGAATCCAGACCCTGACTCCTGCAGACCCTGACTCCTCCGGTCCCCGACTTCTCCAGACTACGACTCCTTCAGAACCCAACTCCTCCAGACTCCGAATCCTCCAAACACCGACTCCAGACCCCGACTCCAGACCCCGACTCCACACCCCGACTCCAGACCCCGACTCCAGGCCCCGACTGCAGGTCCCGACTGCAGATCCCGACTGCAGGCCCTGACTACAGGCCCCGACTATAGGCCCCGACTACAGGCCCTGACTCCAGGCCCCGACACCTCCAGACCACGACACCAGACCCTGACTCCAGACCCCGACTCCAGACCCCGACTCCAGACCCCGACTGCAGATCCCGACTCCAGATCCAGACTCCAGTCCCCGACTCCTGAGCCCGACTCCTCAAGACCCGACTCCAGACACCAAATTCTCCAGACCCTGACTCCCGACACCGATTCCGCCAGATCGCGAGTCCAGACCCCTACTCCAGACCACGACACCTCCAGACCATGACTCCTTCAGACCCTGAATCCTCCATACCCCGCCTCCAGACGCCGACACCAGAGCCCGACGTCAGACCCCGAAACCAGACCCCAATTCCTGAACCGGATCCAGATCCCGACTCAGAACACCGATTTCTCCAGATCCCGACTGCAGACCCCGACTCCAGACCCCGACTCCAGACCCTGACTCCATACCCCGTCTCCAGACCCTGACTCCAGGTCCAGACTCCTCCAGACACCGACTCCAGACACCGATTCCAGACCCCGACTGCAGACCCCAACACAACCAGAGCCCGACTCTGGACCCTGTCTCCAGATCCCGACTCCAGACCCCAATTCCATACCCCGACTCCAGACCCCAGCTCCAGACACCGACTGCAGACCACGACTCCAGACACCAGCTCCCCCAGACCCCGACTCCTGACCTAGATCCAGACCCCGACTCCGGACCCCGACTGCAGACCCTGACTCCAGACCCCGACTCCTCCAGACCCAAATTCCAGAGCCCCACGACAGACCCCGAAACCAGACCCCGACTCCTGACCTGGATCCAAATCCCGACTTCCCACAACGATTCCTCCAGACTCCGACTCCAGACACCAACTCCAGACCCCGACTCCTCCAGACCCCGACTCCTCCAGACCCCGAGTCCTCCAGACCCCGAGTCCTCCAGACCCCGAATCCTCCAGACCACGACTCCTCCAGACCCCGACTTCTCCTGACCCCGATTCCTCCAAACCCCGATTCCAGACCCCGACTCCCGGCCCCGACTCCACCAGACCCTGACTCCAGACCCCGACTCCTCCACACCCCAACTCCACATCCAGGCATTATAACCCGACTCCAGACCCCGACTCCCGACACTGTTTCCTCCAGACCCCGACTCCAGACCCCGACTCCAGGTCCTGACTCCAGGCCCCGACTGCAGGCCCTGTCTGCAGGCCCCAACTACAGGCCCCGACACCTCCAGACCCCGACTCCAGACCCCGACTCCAGACCCCCACTCCAGACCCCCACTCCAGACCCTAGACTCCAGACCCCGACTCCAGAGCCCGACTCCAGAGCCCGACTCCAGAGACCGACTCCAGACCCCGACTCCTTCAGACCCCAAAGCCAGACCCCGGCTCCTCCACACCCAGACTCCATACCGAAACCAGACCCCGACTCCAGAATCTGACTCCGGAACCCGAGTCCTCCACACCGCGACTCATCCAGACCCCGACTCCTCCAGACCCCGACTCCTCCAGGCCCCAACTCCACCAGGCCCCTACTCCTCCAGGCCCCGACTCCTCCAGACCCCGAATCCAGACCCCGACTCCTGACCTGGATCCAGACCCGACTTCCCACACGGATTCCTCCAGACGATGACTCCAGATTTCGACTCCAGATGCCGACTACAGACTTCGACTCCAGACCCCGAATCCAGATCCCGACTCCAGATCCCGGCTCCAGACCACGACTGCAGACCCCGAATCCTCCAGACGCGGACTCCTGACCTAGACCCAGACCCCAATACCTGACAACGATTCCTCCAGACATGGACTCCAGACCCCGACTCCAGACCCCGACTCCAGGTCCCGACTCCAGGTCCCGACTGCAGGCCCTGTCTGCAGGCCCCAACTACAGGCCCCGACACCTCCAGACCCCGACTCCAGACCCCGACTCCAGACACCGACTCCAGAGCCCGACTCCAGAGCCCGACTCCAGACCCCGACTCCTTCAGACCCCTAAGCCAGACCCCGACTCCTCCACACCCAGACTCCATACCGAAACCTCACCGCGACTCATCCAGACCCCAACTCCTCCAGACCCCGACTCCTCCAGGCCCCAACTCCACCAGGCCCCTACTCCTCCAGGCCCCGACTCCTCCAGACCCCGAATCCAGACCCCGACTCCTGACCTGGATCCAGACCCGACTTCCCACACGGATTCCTCCAGACGATGACTCCAGATTTCGACTCCAGATGCCGACTACAGACTTCGACTCCAGACCCCGAATCCAGATCCCGACTCCAGACCACGGCTCCAGACCCCGACTGCAGACCCCGAATACTCCAGACCCGGACTCCTGACCTAGATCCAGAACCCGATACTTGACAACGATTCCTCCAGACATGGACTCCAGAACCCGACTCCAGATCCCGACTCCAGACCCCGACTCCAGACCCAAACTCCAGACCCAAACTCCAGAGCCCGACCACAGACCCAGAAACCAGACCCCGACTCCTGACCTGGAACCAGATCCGACTTCCCACACGGATTCCTCCAGATGCCGACACCAGACCCCGACACCTGCAGACCACGACTCCTTCAGACCCTGAATCCTCCAGACCCCGACACCAGAGCCCGACCCCGAAACCAGACCCTGACTCCTGACCGGGGTCCAGACCCGACTTCCTACACGGATTCCTCCAGACACCGACTGCAGACCCCGACTCCAGACCCCGGCTCCTCCAGATCCCGACTCCTGACCTGGATCCAGACCCGACTTCCTACACGGATTCCTCCAGGCTCCGACTCCAGACACCGACTCCAGACACCGACTCCAGACACCGACTCCTCCGGACCCCGACTCCTCCAGACCCCGACTCCTCCAGACCCCGACTCCACACCCGGACTCCACACCCGGACTCCACACCACGACTCCAGGCCCCGACTGCATGTCCCGACTGCAGGTCCCGACTGCAGATCCCGACTGCAGGCCCCGACTACAGGCCCCGACTACTGACCTGGATCCAGTCCCCGACTTCCCACACCGATTCCTCCAGACCCCGACTCCAGACAGCGACTCCAGACCCCGACTCCTCCAGACCCCAACTCCTCCAGACACCAACTCCTCCAGACCCCGAGTCCTACAGACCCCGAGTCCTCCAGACCCTGAATCCTCCAGACCCCAACTCCTCCTGACCCCGACTCCTCCTGACCCCGATTTCTACAGACCCCGACTCCTCCAGACACCTACTCCTCCAGACCCACACTACTCCAAACCCCGATTCCAGACCCCAACACCACACCCCGATTCCAGACCCCGACTCCTAGCCCCGACTCCACCAGACCCTGACTCCAGACCCCGACTCCTCCACACCCCAGCTCCACACGCAGGCGTCATAACCTGACTTCAGACCCCGACTCCAGACCCCGACTCCAGACCCCGACTGCAGGCCCTGTCTGCAGGCCCCAACTACAGGCCCCGACACCTCCAGACCCCGACTCCAGACCCCCACTCCAGACACCCACTCCAGACACCCACTCCAGACACCCACTCCTTCAGACCCCGAAGCCAGTCCCCGACTCCTCCACACCCTTTCTCCACACCCAGACTCCATACCGAAACCAGACCCCGACTCCAGAATCCGACACCAGAACCTGAGTCCTCCACATTGCGACTCCTCCAGACCACAACTCCTCCAGACCACGAATCCAGACCCCAACTCCTGACCTGGATCCAGACCCAACTTCCCACACGGATTCCTCCAGACGATGACTCCAGACTTCGACTCCAGATGCCGACTTCAGACTTCGACTCCAGACCCCGAATCCAGATCCCGACTTCAGACCCTGGCTCCAGGCCCCGACTGCAGACCCCGAATCCTCCAGACCCGGACTCCTGACCTAGATCCAGACCCCGATACCTGACAACATTTCCTCCAGACATGGACTCCAGAACCCGACTCCAGACCCCGACTCCAGACCCCGACTCCAGACTCCGACTCCAGAGCCCGACTCCTCCAGAACCCAACTCCAGAGCCCGACCACAGACCCCGACTCCTGACCTGGATCCAGATCTGACTTCCCACACGGATTCCTCCAGACGCCGACTCCAGACTCCGACTCCAGATGCCGACTTCAGACTTCGACTCCAGACCCCGAATCCAGATCCCGACTTCAGACCCTGGCTCCAGGCCCCGACTGCAGACCCAGAATCCTCCAGACCCGGACTCCTGACCTAGATCCAGACCCCGATACCTGACAACGATTCCTCCAGACATGGACTCCAGAACCCGACTCCAGACCCCGACTCCAGACCCCGACTCCAGACTCCGACTCCAGAGCCCGACTCCTCCAGAACCCAACTCCAGAGCCCGACCACAGACCCCGACTCCTGACCTGGATCCAGATCTGACTTCCCACACGGATTCCTCCAGACACCGACTCCATACTCCGACTCCAGACCCCGACTCCAGAGCCCGACTGCAGACCCCGACTGCAGACCCCGACACCTGCAGACCACGACTCCTTCAGACCCTGAATCCTCCAGACCCCGACGCCAGAGCCTGACGCCAGACCCCGAAACCAGACCCCGACTCCTGACCTGGATCCATACCCGACTTCCTACACAGATTCCTCCAGATGCCGACTCCAGGCTCCGTCTCCAGATGCCGACTCCAGACACCGACTCCAGACCCCGACTCCAGACACCGACTCCAGGCACCAACTCCAGACCCCGACTGCAGACCCTGACATACCAAGACCCTGACTCCAGACCCCGATTCCAGACCCCGACTCCAGACCCCAGCTCCAGACACCGACTGCAGACCCCGACTCCAGACCCCGGCTCCTCCAGATCCCGACTCCTGAACTAGATCCAGACCCCGACACCTGACGCCGATTCCTCCAGACCCCGACTCCACACCCCGACTCCAGACCCTGACTCCAGACCCCGACTCCTCCAGACCCTGATTCCTCCAGACCCTGACGACGCCAGACCCTGACTCCTCCAGACACCTACTCCTCCAGACCCCGACTCCTCCAGACGCCGACTCCTCCAGACGCCGACTCCTCCTGACCCCGACTCCTCCAGACCCTGTCTACTCCTGACCCCGACTCCTCCAGACACCTACTCCTCCAGACACCTACTCTTCCAGACCCCGACTCCAGATCACGACTCCTCGAGACCCGGACTCCTCCAGATCCCGACACCTCCAGGCCCCGAGTCCTCCAGACCCCGAATCCAGGCCCCGACTCCTGACCTGGATCCAGACCCGACTTCCCACATGGATTCCTCCAGACGATGTCTCCAGACTTCGACTCCAGATGCCGACTTCAGACTTCGACTCCAGAGCCCGAATCCAGACCCTGACTCCTGCAGACCCTGACTCCTCCGGTCCCCGACTTCTCCAGACTACGACTCCTCCAGAACCCAACTCCTCCAGACTCCGAATCCTCCAAACACCGACTCCAGACCCCGACTCCAGACCCCGACTCCACACCCCGACTCCAGACCCCGACTCCAGGCCCCGACTGCAGGTCCCGACTGCAGATCCCGACTGCAGGCCCTGACTACAGGCCCCGACTATAGGCCCCGACTACAGGCCCTGACTCCAGGCCCCGACACCTCCAGACCACGACACCAGACCCTGACTCCAGACCCCGACTCCAGACCCCGACTCCAGACCCCGACTGCAGATCCCGACTCCAGATCCAGACTCCAGTCCCCGACTCCTGAGCCCGACTCCTCAAGACCCGACTCCAGACACCAAATCCTCCAGACCCTGACTCCCGACACCGATTCCGCCAGATCGCGAGTCCAGACCCCTACTCCAGACCACGACACCTCCAGACCATGACTCCTTCAGACCCTGAATCCTCCATACCCCGCCTCCAGACGCCGACACCAGAGCCCGACGTCAGACCCCGAAACCAGACCCCAATTCCTGAACCGGATCCAGATCCCGACTCAGAACACCGATTTCTCCAGATCCCGACTGCAGACCCCGACTCCAGACCCCGACTCCAGACCCTGACTCCATACCCCGTCTCCAGACCCTGACTCCAGGTCCAGACTCCTCCAGACACCGACTCCAGACACCGATTCCAGACCCCGACTGCAGACCCCAACACAACCAGAGCCCGACTCTGGACCCTGTCTCCAGATCCCGACTCCAGACCCCAATTCCATACCCCGACTCCAGACCCCAGCTCCAGACACCGACTGCAGACCACGACTCCAGACACCAGCTCCCCCAGACCCCGACTCCTGACCTAGATCCAGACCCCGACTCCGGACCCCGACTGCAGACCCTGACTCCAGACCCCGACTCCTCCAGACCCAAATTCCAGAGCCCCACGACAGACCCCGAAACCAGACCCCGACTCCTGACCTGGATCCAAATCCCGACTTCCCACAACGATTCCTCCAGACTCCGACTCCAGACACCAACTCCAGACCCCGACTCCTCCAGACCCCGACTCCTCCAGACCCCGAGTCCTCCAGACCCCGAGTCCTCCAGACCCCGAATCCTCCAGACCACGACTCCTCCAGACCCCGACTTCTCCTGACCCCGATTCCTCCAAACCCCGATTCCAGACCCCGACTCCCGGCCCCGACTCCACCAGACCCTGACTCCAGACCCCGACTCCTCCACACCCCAACTCCACATCCAGGCATTATAACCCGACTCCAGACCCCGACTCCCGACACTGTTTCCTCCAGACCCCGACTCCAGACCCCGACTCCAGGTCCTGACTCCAGGCCCCGACTGCAGGCCCTGTCTGCAGGCCCCAACTACAGGCCCCGACACCTCCAGACCCCGACTCCAGACCCCGACTCCAGACCCCCACTCCAGACCCCCACTCCAGACCCTAGACTCCAGACCCCGACTCCAGAGCCCGACTCCAGAGCCCGACTCCAGAGACCGACTCCAGACCCCGACTCCTTCAGACCCCAAAGCCAGACCCCGGCTCCTCCACACCCAGACTCCATACCGAAACCAGACCCCGACTCCAGAATCTGACTCCGGAACCCGAGTCCTCCACACCGCGACTCATCCAGACCCCGACTCCTCCAGACCCCGACTCCTCCAGGCCCCAACTCCACCAGGCCCCTACTCCTCCAGGCCCCGACTCCTCCAGACCCCGAATCCAGACCCCGACTCCTGACCTGGATCCAGACCCGACTTCCCACACGGATTCCTCCAGACGATGACTCCAGATTTCGACTCCAGATGCCGACTACAGACTTCGGCTCCAGACCCCGAATCCAGATCCCGACTCCAGACCCCGGCTCCAGACCACGACTGCAGACCCCGAATCCTCCAGACGCGGACTCCTGACCTAGACCCAGACCCCAATACCTGACAACGATTCCTCCAGACATGGACTCCAGACCCCGACTCCAGACCCCGACTCCAGGTCCCGACTCCAGGCCCCGACTGCAGGCCCTGTCTGCAGGCCCCAACTACAGGCCCCGACACCTCCAGTCCCCGACTCCAGACCCCGACTCCAGACACCGACTCCAGAGCCCGACTCCAGAGCCCGACTCCAGACCCCGACTCCTTCAGACCCCTAAGCCAGACCCCGACTCCTCCACACCCAGACTCCATACCGAAACCTCACCGCGACTCATCCAGACCCCAACTCCTCCAGACCCCGACTCCTCCAGGCCCCAACTCCACCAGGCCCCTACTCCTCCAGGCCCCGACTCCTCCAGACCCCGAATCCAGACCCCGACTCCTGACCTGGATCCAGACCCGACTTCCCACACGGATTCCTCCAGACGATGACTCCAGATTTCGACTCCAGATGCCGACTACAGACTTCGACTCCAGACCCCGAATCCAGATCCCGACTCCAGACCACGGCTCCAGACCCCGACTGCAGACCCCGAATACTCCAGACCCGGACTCCTGACCTAGATCCAGAACCCGATACCTGACAACGATTCCTCCAGACATGGACTCCAGAACCCGACTCCAGATCCCGACTCCAGACCCCGACTCCAGACCCAAACTCCAGACCCAAACTCCAGAGCCCGACCACAGACCCAGAAACCAGACCCCGACTCCTGACCTGGAACCAGATCCGACTTCCCACACGGATTCCTCCAGATGCCGACACCAGACCCCGACACCTGCAGACCACGACTCCTTCAGACCCTGAATCCTCCAGACCCCGACACCAGAGCCCGACCCCGAAACCAGACCCTGACTCCTGACCGGGGTCCAGACCCGACTTCCTACACGGATTCCTCCAGACACCGACTGCAGACCCCGACTCCAGACCCCGGCTCCTCCAGATCCCGACTCCTGACCTGGATCCAGACCCGACTTCCTACACGGATTCCTCCAGGCTCCGACTCCAGACACCGACTCCAGACACCGACTCCAGACACCGACTCCTCCGGACCCCGACTCCTCCAGACCCCGACTCCTCCAGACCCCGACTCCACACCCGGACTCCACACCCGGACTCCACACCACGACTCCAGGCCCCGACTGCATGTCCCGACTGCAGGTCCCGACTGCAGATCCCGACTGCAGGCCCCGACTACAGGCCCCGACTACTGACCTGGATCCAGTCCCCGACTTCCCACACCGATTCCTCCAGACCCCGACTCCAGACAGCGACTCCAGACCCCGACTCCTCCAGACCCCAACTCCTCCAGACACCAACTCCTCCAGACCCCGAGTCCTACAGACCCCGAGTCCTCCAGACCCCGAATCCTCCAGACCCCAACTCCTCCTGACCCCGACTCCTCCTGACCCCGATTTCTACAGACCCCGACTCCTCCAGAAATCTACTCCTCCAGACCCACACTACTCCAAACCCCGATTCCAGACCCCAACACCACACCCCGATTCCAGACCCCGACTCCTAGCCCCGACTCCACCAGACCCTGACTCCAGACCCCGACTCCTCCACACCCCAGCTCCACACCCAGGCGTCATAACCCGACTTCAGACCCCGACTCCAGACCCCGACTGCAGGCCCTGTCTGCAGGCCCCAACTACAGGCCCCGACACCTCCAGACCCCGACTCCAGACCCCCACTCCAGACACCCACTCCAGACACCCACTCCAGACACCCACTCCTTCAGACCCCGAAGCCAGTCCCCGACTCCTCCACACCCTTTCTCCACACCCAGACTCCATACCGAAACCAGACCCCGACTCCAGAATCCGACACCAGAACCTGAGTCCTCCACATTGCGACTCCTCCAGACCACAACTCCTCCAGACCACGAATCCAGACCCCAACTCCTGACCTGGATCCAGACCCAACTTCCCACATGGATTCCTCCAGACAATGACTCCAGACTTCGATTCCAGATGCCGACTTCATACTTCGACTCCAGACCCCGAATCCAGATCCCGACTTCAGACCCTGGCTCCAGGCCCTGACTGCAGACCCAGAATCCTCCAGACCCGGACTCCTGACCTAGATCCAGACCCCGATACCTGACAACATTTCCTCCAGACATGGACTCCAGAACCCGACTCCAGACCCCGTCTCCAGACCCCGACTCCAGACTCCGACTCCAGAGCCCGACTCCTCCAGAACCCAACTCCAGAGCCCGACCACAGACCCCGACTCCTGACCTGGATCCAGATCTGACTTCCCACACGGATTCCTCCAGACGCCGACTCCAGACTCCGACTCCAGATGCCGACTTCAGACTTCGACTCCAGACCCCGAATCCAGATCCCGACTTCAGACCCTGGCTCCAGGCCCCGACTGCAGACCCAGAATCCTCCAGACCCGGACTCCTGACCTAGATCCAGACCCCGATACCTGACAACGATTCCTCCAGACATGGACTCCAGAACCCGACTCCAGACCCCGACTCCAGACCCCGACTCCAGACTCCGACTCCAGAGCCCGACTCCTCCAGAACCCAACTCCAGAGCCCGACCACAGACCCCGACTGCAGACCCCGACTCCAGACCCCGGCTCCTCCAGATCCTGACTCCTGAACTAGATCCAGACCCCGACACCTGACGCCGATTCCTCCAGACCCCGACTCCACACCCCGACTCCAGACCCTGACTCCAGACCCCGACTCCTCCAGACCCTGATTCCTCCAGACCCTGACGACGCCAGACCCTGACTCCTCCAGACACCTACTCCTCCAGACCCCGACTCCTCCAGACGCCGACTCCTCCAGACGCCGACTCCTCCTGACCCCGACTCCTCCAGACCCCGTCTACTCCTGACCCCGACTCCTCCAGACACCTACTCCTCCAGACACCTACTCTTCCAGACCCCGACTCCAGATCACGACTCCTCGAGACCCGGACTCCTCCAGATCCCGACACCTCCAGGCCCCGAGTCCTCCAGACCCCGAATCCAGGCCCCGACTCCTGACCTGGATCCAGACCCGACTTCCCACATGGATTCCTCCAGACGATGTCTCCAGACTTCGACTCCAGATGCCGACTTCAGACTTCGACTCCAGAGCCCGAATCCAGACCCTGACTCCTGCAGACCCTGACTCCTCCGGTCCCCGACTTCTCCAGACTACGACTCCTCCAGAACCCAACTCCTCCAGACTCCGAATCCTCCAAACACCGACTCCAGACCCCGACTCCAGACCCCGACTCCACACCCCGACTCCAGACCCCGACTCCAGGCCCCGACTGCAGGTCCCGACTGCAGATCCCGACTGCAGGCCCTGACTACAGGCCCCGACTATAGGCCCCGACTACAGGCCCTGACTCCAGGCCCCGACACCTCCAGACCACGACACCAGACCCTGACTCCAGACCCCGACTCCAGACCCCGACTCCAGACCCCGACTGCAGATCCCGACTCCAGATCCAGACTCCAGTCCCCGACTCCTGAGCCCGACTCCTCAAGACCCGACTCCAGACACCAAATCCTCCAGACCCTGACTCCCGACACCGATTCCGCCAGATCGCGAGTCCAGACCCCTACTCCAGACCACGACACCTCCAGACCATGACTCCTTCAGACCCTGAATCCTCCATACCCCGCCTCCAGACGCCGACACCAGAGCCCGACGTCAGACCCCGAAACCAGACCCCAATTCCTGAACCGGATCCAGATCCCGACTCAGAACACCGATTTCTCCAGATCCCGACGGCAGACCCCGACTCCAGACCCTGACTCCATACCCCGTCTCCAGACCCTGACTCCAGGTCCAGACTCCTCCAGACACCGACTCCAGACACCGATTCCAGACCCCGACTGCAGACCCCAACACACCCAGAGCCCGACTCTGGACCCTGTCTCCAGATCCCGACTCCAGACCCCAATTCCATACCCCGACTCCAGACCCCAGCTCCAGACACCGACTGCAGACCACGACTCCAGACACCAGCTCCCCCAGACCCCGACTCCTGACCTAGATCCAGACCCCGACTCCGGACCCCGACTGCAGACCCTGACTCCAGACCCCGACTCCTCCAGACCCAAATTCCAGAGCCCCACGACAGACCCCGAAACCAGACCCCGACTCCTGACCTGGATCCAAATCCCGACTTCCCACAACAATTCCTCCAGACTCCGACTCCAGACACCAACTCCAGACCCTGACTCCTCCAGACCCCGACTCCTCCAGACCCCGAGTCCTCCAGACCCCGAGTCCTCCAGACCCCGAATCCTCCAGACCACGACTCCTCCAGACCCCGACTTCTCCTGACCCCGATTCCTCCAAACCCCGATTCCAGACCCCGACTCCTGGCCCCGACTCCACCAGACCCTGACTCCAGACCCCGACTCCTCCACACCCCAACTCCACATCCAGGCATTATAACCCGACTCCAGACCCCGACTCCCGACACTGTTTCCTCCAGACCCCGACTCCAGACCCCGACTCCAGGTCCTGACTCCAGGCCCCGACTGCAGGCCCTGTCTGCAGGCCCCAACTACAGGCCCCGACACCTCCAGACCCCGACTCCAGACCCCGACTCCAGACCCCCACTCCAGACCCCCACTCCAGACCCTAGACTCCAGACCCCGACTCCAGAGCCCGACTCCAGAGCCCGACTCCAGAGACCGACTCCAGACCCCGACTCCTTCAGACCCCAAAGCCAGACCCCGGCTCCTCCACACCCAGACTCCATACCGAAACCAGACCCCGACTCCAGAATCTGACTCCGGAACCCGAGTCCTCCACACCGCGACTCATCCAGACCCCGACTCCTCCAGACCCCGACTCCTCCAGGCCCCAACTCCACCAGGCCCCTACTCCTCCAGGCCCCGACTCCTCCAGACCCCGAATCCAGACCCCGACTCCTGACCTGGATCCAGACCCGACTTCCCACACGGATTCCTCCAGACGATGACTCCAGATTTCGACTCCAGATGCCGACTACAGACTTCGGCTCCAGACCCCGAATCCAGATCCCGACTCCAGACCCCGGCTCCAGACCACGACTGCAGACCCCGAATCCTCCAGACGCGGACTCCTGACCTAGACCCAGACCCCAATACCTGACAACGATTCCTCCAGACATGGACTCCAGACCCCGACTCCAGACCCCGACTCCAGGTCCCGACTCCAGGCCCCGACTGCAGGCCCTGTCTGCAGGCCCCAACTACAGGCCCCGACACCTCCAGTCCCCGACTCCAGACCCCGACTCCAGACACCGACTCCAGAGCCCGACTCCAGAGCCCGACTCCAGAGCCCGACTCCAGACCCCGACTCCTTCAGACCCCTAAGCCAGACCCCGACTCCTCCACACCCAGACTCCATACCGAAACCTCACCGCGACTCATCCAGACCCCAACTCCTCCAGACCCCGACTCCTCCAGGCCCCAACTCCACCAGGCCCCTACTCCTCCAGGCCCCGACTCCTCCAGACCCCGAATCCAGACCCCGACTCCTGACCTGGATCCAGACCCGACTTCCCACACGGATTCCTCCAGACGATGACTCCAGATTTCGACTCCAGATGCCGACTACAGACTTCGACTCCAGACCCCGAATCCAGATCCCGACTCCAGACCACGGCTCCAGACCCCGACTGCAGACCCCGAATACTCCAGACCCGGACTCCTGACCTAGATCCAGAACCCGATACCTGACAACGATTCCTCCAGACATGGACTCCAGAACCCGACTCCAGAACCCGACTCCAGACCCCGACTCCAGACCCAAACTCCAGACCCAAACTCCAGAGCCCGACCACACACCCAGAAACCAGACCCCGACTCCTGACCTGGAACCAGATCCGACTTCCCACACGGATTCCTCCAGATGCCGACACCAGACCCCGACACCTGCAGACCACGACTCCTTCAGACCCTGAATCCTCCAGACCCCGACACCAGAGCCCGACCCCGAAACCAGACCCCGACTCCTGACCGGGGTCCAGACCCGACTTCCTACATGGATTCCTCCAGAAACCGACTGCAGACCCCGACTCCAGACCCCGGCTCCTCCAGATCCCGACTCCTGACCTGGATCCAGACCCGACTTCCTACACGGATTCCTCCAGGCTCCGACTCCAGACACCGACTCCAGACACCGACTCCAGACACCGACTCCTCCAGACCCCGACTCCTCCAGACCCCGACTCCTCCAGACCCCGACTCCACACCCGGACTCCACACCCGGACTCCACACCACGACTCCAGGCCCCGACTGCATGTCCCGACTGCAGGTCCCGACTGCAGATCCCGACTGCAGGCCCCGACTACAGGCCCCGACTACTGACCTGGATCCAGTCCCCGACTTCCCACACCGATTCCTCCAGACCCCGACTCCAGACAGCGACTCCAGACCCCGACTCCTCCAGACCCCAACTCCTCCAGACACCAACTCCTCCAGACCCCGAGTCCTACAGACCCCGAGTCCTCCAGACCCCGAATCCTCCAGACCCCAACTCCTCCTGACCCCGACTCCTCCTGACCCCGATTTCTACAGACCCCGACTCCTCCAGACACCTACTCCTCCAGACCCACACTACTCCAAACCCCGATTCCAGACCCCAACACCACACCCCGATTCCAGACCCCGACTCCTAGCCCCGACTCCACCAGACCCTGACTCCAGACCCCGACTCCTCCACACCCCAACTCCACACCCAGGCGTCATAACCCGACTTCAGACCCCGACTCCAGACCCCGACTGCAGGCCCTGTCTGCAGGCCCCAACTACAGGCCCCGACACCTCCAGACCCCGACTCCAGACCCCGACTCCAGACCCCCACTCCAGACACCCACTCCAGACACCCACTCCTTCAGACCCCGAAGCCAGTCCCCGACTCCTCCACACCCTTTCTCCACACCCAGACTCCATACCGAAACCAGACCCCGACTCCAGAATCCGACACCAGAACCCGAGTCCTCCACATTGCGACTCCTCCAGACCACAACTCCTCCAGACCACGAATCCAGACCCCAACTCCTGACCTGAATCCAGACCCAACTTCCCACACGGATTCCTCCAGACGATGACTCCAGACTTCGACTCCAGATGCCGACTTCAGACTTCGACTCCAGACCCCGAATCCAGATCCCGACTTCAGACCCTGGCTCCAGGCCCCGACTGCAGACCCCGAATCCTCCAGACCCGGACTCCTGACCTAGATCCAGACCCCGATACCTGACAACATTTCCTCCAGACATGGACTCCAGAACCCGACTCCAGACCCCGACTCCAGACCCCGACTCCAGACTCCGACTCCAGAGCCCGACTCCTCCAGAACCCAACTCCAGAGCCCGACCACAGACCCCGACTCCTGACCTGGATCCAGATCTGACTTCCCACACGGATTCCTCCATACACCGACTCCAGACTCCGACTCCAGACCCCGACTCCAGAGCCCGACTGCAGACCCCGACTGCAGACCCTGACTGCAGACCCCGACTGCAGACCCTGACTGCAGACCCCGACTCCAGACACCGACTCCAGACACCAACTCCAGACCCCGACTGCAGACTCTGACATACCAAGACCCTGACTCCAGACCCCGATTCCAGACCCCGACTCCAGACCCCAGCTCCAGACACCGACTGCAGACCCCGACTCCAGACCCCGGCTCCTCCAGATCCCGACTCCTGTACTAGATCCAGACCCCGACACCTGAAGCCGATTCCTCCAGACCCCGACTCCACACCCCGACTCCAGACCCTGACTCCAGACCCCGACTCCTCCAGACCCTGATTCCTCCAGACCCTGACGACGCCAGACCCTGACTCCTCCAGACACCTCCTCCTCCAGACCCCGACTCCTCCAGACGCCGACTCCTCCAGACGCCGACTCCTCCTGACCCCGACTCCTCCAGACCCCGTCTACTCCTGACCCCGACTCCTCCAGACACCTACTCCTCCAGACACCTACTCTTCCAGACCCCGACTCCAGATCACGACTCCTCGAGACCCGGACTCCTCCAGATCCCGACACCTCCAGGCCCCGAGTCCTCCAGACCCCGAATCCAGGCCCCGACTCCTGACCTGGATCCAGACCCGACTTCCCACATGGATTCCTCCAGACGATGTCTCCAGACTTCGACTCCAGATGCCGACTTCAGACTTCGACTCCAGAGCCCGAATCCAGACCCTGACTCCTGCAGACCCTGACTCCTCCGGTCCCCGACTTCTCCAGACTACGGCTCCTCCAGAACCCAACTCCTCCAGACTCCGAATCCTCCAAACACCGACTCCAGACCCCGACTCCAGACCCCGACTCCACACCCCGACTCCAGACCCCGACTCCAGGCCCCGACTGCAGGTCCCGACTGCAGATCCCGACTGCAGGCCCTGACTACAGGCCCCGACTATAGGCCCCGACTACAGGCCCTGACTCCAGGCCCCGACACCTCCAGACCACGACACCAGACCCTGACTCCAGACCCCGACTCCAGACCCCGACTCCAGACCCCGACTGCAGATCCCGACTCCAGACACCGACTCCACATACCGACTCCTGACCCCGACTCCTGAGCCCGACTCCTCCAGACCCGACTCCAGACCCCGAATCCTCCAGACCCTGTCTCCCTCACCAATGCCACCAGATCGCGAGTCCAGACCCCGATTCCAGAACCCGACACCTCTTGACCACGACACCAGAGCCCGACAACAGACCCCGAAACCAGACGCCAATTCCTGACCCGGATCCAGATCCCGACTCAGAACACCGATTACTCCAGATCCTGACTCCAGACCCCGACTCCAGACCCCGACTCCAGATCCCGACTCCAGACCCCGACTCCAGACCCCGACTACAGACCCTGACTCCAGACACCATCACCAGATCCAGACTCCAGTCCCCGACTCCTGTGCCCAACTCCTCCAGACCCGACTCCAGAACCCGAATCCTCCAGACCCCGACTCCCGACATCGATTCCGCCAGATCATGAGTCCAGACCCCGAGTCCAGACCCCGAGACCTCCAGACCACGACTCATTCAGACCCTGAATCCTCCAGACCCCGCCTCCAGAGCCCGACACCAGAGCCCGACGACAGACCCCAAAACCAGACCCCGACTCCAGACACTGTGACAAGACTGCGACTCCTGAACTAGATCCAGACCCCAATAGCTGACAACGATTCCTCCAGACATGGACTCCAGAACCCGACTCCAGACCCAGTCTCCAGACCACGAATCCAGACTCCGACTCCAGACCCCGACTCCAGACCCTGACTCCACCCCAGACTCCAGACCCCGGCTCCAGACTCCGACTCCAGACGCTGACTCCAGACCCCAACAGCAGACCCCGACACCTGCAGACCACGACTCCTTCAGACCCTGAATCCTTCAGACCCCGACACCAGAGCCCGACGCCAGACTCCGAAACCAGACCCTGACTCCTGACCTGGATCCAGCCCCGACTTCCTACCCAGATTCCTCCAGACACCGACTCCAGGCTCTGACTCCAGACCCCAACTCCAGACCCCAACTCCAGACCCCGACTCCAGACCCCGACTCCAGACACCGACTCCAGACCCCGACTACAGACCCCGACACACCAAGACCCTGACTCCAAACCCTGATTCCAGACCACGACTCCAGACCCCAGCTCCAGACACCGACTGCAGAACCCGACTCCAGACCCCGGCTCAGATCCAGACTCCAGTCCCCGATTCCTGAGCCCGACTCCTCCAGACCCAACTCCAGAACACGAATCCTCCAGACCCTGACTCCCGACACCGATTCCGCCAGAACGCGAGTCCAGGCCCCGACTCCAGACCCCGAGACCTCCAGACCATGACTCATTCAGACCCTGAATCCTCCAGACCCCGTCCACAGATCCCGACTCCCGACCCCGGCTCCAGACCCCGACTCCAGACCCCGACTCCTCCAGACCCCGACTCCTCCAGATCCTGACGCCTCTAGATCCTGTCTCTTGCAGACGCTGTCTCCTCCAGACCCCAACTCCAGACCCCGACTACAGACCCTGACTCCAGACACCGTCTACAGATCCAGACTCCAGTCCCCGACGCCAGAGCCCGACTCCTCCAGACCCGACTCCAGACACCAAATCCTCCAGACCCCGACTCCCGACACCGATTCCGCCAGATCGCGAGTCCAGACCCCGCCTCCAGACCCCTACACCTCCAGACCACGACTCCTTCAGACCCTGAATCCTCCAGACCCCGCCTCCAGACCACAGCACCAGAGCAGGACGACAGACCCCGAAACCAGACACCAATTCCTTTCCCGGATCCAGATCCCGACTCAGAACACCAATTTCTCCAGATCCCAACTCCAGACCCTGACTCCAGACCCTGACTCCAGACCCCGACTCCAGACCCCGACTCCAGACCCCTTCTCCAGACACCAACTCCAGACCCCGACTGCAGACCCCGACTCACCAAGACCCTGACTCCAAACCCCGATTCCAGACCCCGACTCCAGACCCCAGCACCAGACACCGACTGCAGACCCCGACTCCAGACCCCGGCTCCTCCAGACCCCGTTTCCAGAACCCGACTCCAAACCCTGACTCCAGAACCGAACTCCAGAACCAGACTCCAGACCCCAACTCCAGAGCCCGACGACAGACCCCACAACCAGACCCCGACTTCTGACCTGGATCCATACCCCGACTTCCCACACCGATTCCTCCAGACCCCAACTCCAGACCCTGACTCCAGACCCCTACTCCTCCAGACCGCGACTTCTCCAGACCCTGACTCCTCCAGACCCCGACTCCTCAAGACCCCGACTCCTCCTGAACCCAACTCCTCCAGACTCCGACTACTCCTGACCCCGACTCCTCCAGACACCTACTCCTCCAGTCCCCGACTCCTGCAAACACCGACTCTAGCCCCCGACTCCACAACCCGACTCCACACCCCGACTCCAGACCCCGACTCCCAGGCCCGACTCCTCCGGACCCTAACTCGAGACCCCGACTCCAGACCCCGACTCCAGGCCCGGACTGCAGGTCCCGACTGCAGGACCCGACTACAGGCCTCGACTCCAGGCCCCGACACCTCCAGACCCCGACTCCAGACCCCGACTCCAGGCCCCGACTCCAGATCCCGACTCCAGTCCCCGACTCCGGACCCCGACTCCGGACCCCGACTCCTCCAGACCCCGTCTCCTCCAGACCCCAACTCCAGACCCTGACAACAGACCCTGACTCCAGACACCGTCTCCAGATCCAGACTCCAGTCCCCGACCCCTGAGCCCGACTCCTAAAGACCCGACTCCAGACAACGAATCCTCCAGACCCCGACTCCCGACACCGATTCCGCCAGATCGCGAGTCTAGAACCCGACTCCAGACCCCGACACCTCCAGACCACGACTCCTTCAGACCCTGAATCCTCCAGACACCGCCTCCAGACCCCAACACCAGAGCCCGATGACAGACCCCGAAACCAGACCCCAATTCCTGACCCGGATCCAGATCCCGACTCAGAACACCGATTTCTCCTGATCCTGAATCCAGACGCCGACTCCAGACCCCGACGCAAGACCCCGTATCCAGACCCCGACTCCCGACCCCGTCTCCAGACCCTGACTCTAGGTCCAGACTCCTCCAGACACCGACTCCAGACCCCGACTCCAGACCCTGACTGCAGACCCCGACACACCCAGAGCCCGACTCTAGACCCCGTCTCCAGACCCTGACTCCAGACCCCGATTCCATACCCCGACTCCAGACCCCAGCTCCAGGCACCTACTGCAGACCACGGCTCCAGACCCCGGCTCCTCCAGACCCCGACTCCTGACCTAGATCCAGACCCTGACACCTGACACCAATTCCTCCAGACCCCGACTCCAGACCCCGACTCCTCCAGACCCCAACTCCAGACCCCGACTCCTCCAGACCCTGACTCCAGACCCCGACTCCTCCTGCCCCCGACTCCTCCAGACCCCGACGATGCCAGACCCCGACTCCTCCAGACACCTACTCCTCCAGACCCAGACTAACCCAAGCCCCGACTCCACACCCCGACTCCAGACCCTAACTCCACACCCCGACTCCAGACCCCGACTCTCGGCCCCGACTCCTCTAAACCCTGACTCCAGACCCCGTCCCCTCCACACCTCAACTCCACACCCATGCATCATAACCGGACTCCAGACCCCGACTCCCGACTCCGATTCCTCCAGACCTCGACTCCAGACCCCGACTCCAGGCCCCGACCGCAGGCCCCGACCGCAGGCCCCGACTGCAGGCCCCGACTACAGGCCCCCACACCTCCAGACCCCGACTCCAGACACCGACTCCAGACCCAGGTTCAGATCCCGACTCAGAACACCGATTTCTCCAGACCCCGATTCCAGACGCCAACTCCGGACCCCGACTCCAGACCCCGACTCCAGACCCCGACTCCGGACCCCATCTCCAGACCCCGACTCCAGGTCCAGACTCCTCCAGACACCGACTCCAGAGCCCGACTCCTAACCCCGACTGCAGACCCAGACACACCCAGAGCCCGACTCTAGACCCTGTCTCCAGACCCCGACTCCAGACCCCGATTCCAGACCCTGACTCCAGACCCTGACTCCTCCAGACCCAAACTCCAGAGCCCGACGACAGACCCCGAAACCAGACCCCGACTCCTGACCTGGATCCAGACCCCAACATCCCACACCGAATCCTCCAGACCCTGCCTCCAGACACCGACTCCAGACCCCGACTCCAGATCCAGACTCCTCCATGCACCGACTCCAGGCCCCGACTCCAGGCCCCGACTCAAGACCCCGACTCCTGACCCGGATCCAGATCCCAGCACAGAACACCGATTTCTCCAGTCCCCAACTCCAGACCCCGACTCCAGACCCCGACTCCAGACCTTGACTCCAGAACCTGACTCCTCGAGACCCAAACTCCAGAGCCCGACGACAGACCCCGAAACCAGACCCCGACTGCTGACCTGGATCCAGACCCCAACATCCCACACCGAATCCTCCAGACCCTGCCTCCAGACACCGACTCCAGACCCCGACTCCAGATCCAGACTCCTCCATGCACCGACTCCAGGCCCCGACCCCAGGCCCCGACTCCAGATCCCGACAGCAGACCCCAAATCAAGACCCCGACTCCTGACCCAGATCCAGATCACGACTCAGAACACCGATTTATCCACTCCCTGACTCCAGACCCCGACTCTAGACCCCGATTCCAGAACCCGACTCCAGATCCTGACTCCAGACCCCGACTCCAGACCCCGACGATGCCAGACCCCGACTCCTCCAGGCACCTACTCCTCCAGACCCAGACTACCCCAAACCCCAACTCCAGACACTGACTCGCGGCCCCGACTCCTCTTGACCCTGACTCCAGACCCCGTCCCCTCCACACCCCAACTCCACAACCAGGCGTCATAACCGGACTCCAGTTCCCGACTCCCGACACCGATTCCTCCAGACCCCGACTCCAGAACCCCACTCCAGGCCCCAATTGCAGGCCCCAACTGCAGGCCCCGACTACAGGCGCCGACACCTCCAGACCCCGACTCCAGACACCGACTCCAGACCCCAACTTCAGACCCCGACTCCAGACCCCGACTCCAGATACCGACTCTAGATCCCAACTCCAGACACCGACTCCAGACCCCGACTCCAGACCCTGACTCCTCCAGACCCTGACTACAGACCCTGACTCCAGACACCGTCTCCAGATCCAGACTCCAGTCCCCGACTCCTGAGGCCGACTCCTCCAGACCCGACTCCAGACCCCGAATCCACCAGACCCCGACTTCCGACACCGATTCCACCAGATCGCGAGTCCAGACCCCGACTCCAGACCCCGACACATCCAGACCACGACTCCTTCAGACCCTGAATCCTCCAGACCCCGCCTCCAGACCCCGACACCAGATCCCGACGACAGACCCCGATTCCTGACCCGGATACAGATCCCGACTCAGAACACCGATTTCTCCAGACCCCGACTCCAGACGCAAACTCCAGACCCCGACTCCAGACCCCGACTCCAGACCCCGACACCAGGTCCAGACTCCTCCAGACACTGACTCCAGAGCCCGACTCCAGACCCCGACTGCAGACCCCGACACACCCAGAGCCCGACTCTAGACCCCATCTCCAGACCTTGACTCCAGACTCCGATTCCATGCCCCTACTCCAAACCCCAGCTCCAGACACCGACTGCAGACACCGAGTCCAGACCCCGGCTCCGCCAGACCCCGACTCCTCACCTAGATCCAGACCCCGACACCTGACGCCGATTCCTCCAGACCCCGACTCCAGACCCCGACTCCAGACCCTGACTCCAGACCCCGACTCCTCCAGACCCAAAATCCAGAGCCCTGCCACAGACCCCGAAACCAGAGTCCAACTCCTGACCTGGACCCAGACCCCGACTTCCCACACCGATTCCTCCAGACCCCGACTCCAGACACCGACTCAAGAACCCGACTCCAGATCCAGACTCCTCCATACACCGACTCCAGGCCCCGACTCCAGATCCGGACTCCAGACACCGTCTCCAGATCCGGACTCCAGTCCCCGACTCCTGAGCCTGACTCCTCCAGACCCGACTCCAGAACGCGAATCCTCCAGACCCCGACTCCGGACACCGATTCAGCCAGATCGCGAGTCCAGACCCCGACTCCAGACGCCTACACCTCCAGATGCCTACACCTCCAGACCACGACTCCTACTGACCCTGAATCCCCCAGATCACGCCTCCAGACCCCAACACTCGAGCCCGACGACAGACCCCGAAACCAGACCCCGACTCCAGACCCTGTGTCCAGACCCCGACTCCTGACCTAGATCCAGACCCCGATAGCTGACAACGATTCCACCAGACATGGACTCCAGACCCCGACTGCAGACCCCGACACCTGCAGACCACGACTCCTTCAGACCCTGAATCCTCCAGACCCCGACACCAGAGCCCGACGGCAGACCCGGAAACCAGACCCCGACTCCTGACCTGGATCCAGACCCGACTTCCTACACGGATTCCTCCAGACACCGACTCCAGGCTCCGACTCCAGACGCTGACTCCAGACCCCGATTCCAGACCCCGACTCCAGACACCGACTCCAGACTGCGACTGCAGACCCCGACACACCAAGACCCTGACTCCAAACACCGATTCCAGACCCCGACTCCAGACCCCAGCTCCAGACACCGACTGCAGACCCCGACTCCAGACCCAGGCTCCTCCAGACCCCGACTCCTGCCCTAGATCCAGACCCCGACACCTGACGCCGGTTCCTCCAGACCCCGACTCCAGACCCCGAGTCAAAACCCTGACTCCAGACCCCGACTCCTCCAGACCCCAAATCCAGAGCCCGACGACAGACCCCGAAAGCAGACCCCGACTTCTGACCTGGATCCAGACCCCGACTTCCCACACCGATTCCTCCAGACCCCGACTCCAGACATCGACTCCAGACCCCGACTCCTCAAGACCCCGACTCATCCTGACTCCAAGTCCTCCAGACTCCAACTACTCCAGATCCCGACTCCTCCAAACACCGACTCCAGACCCCGACACCACAACCCAAATCCATACCCCGACTCCACACCCTGACTCCCAGCCCCGACTCCTCCGGACCCTGACTCCAGACCCCGACTCCAGACCCCGACTCCAGGCCCCGACTGCAGGTCCCGACTGCAGGACCCGACTACAGGCCCCGACGACAGGCCCCGACACCTCCAGATGCCGACTCCTGACCCCGACTCCAGACCACGACTCCAGACCCCGACTCCAGAACCCGACTCCAGATCCCGACTCCAGACCCCGACTCCAGACCCCGACTCCAGACCCCAACTACAGACCCTGACTCCAGATACCGTCTCCAGATCCAGACTCCAGTCCCCGACTCCTGAGCCCGACTCCTCCAGACCCGACTCCAGACACCAAATCCTCCAGACCCTGACTCCAGACCCTGACTCCAGACCCCGACTCCAGACCCCGTCTCCAGACCCTGACTCCAGGTCCAGACTCCTCCAGACACCAACTCCAGACCCCGACTCCAAACCCCGACTGCAGACCCCAACACACCCAGAGCCCGACTCTAGACCCCGCCTCCACACCCCGACTCCAGGCCCTGATTCCATACCCCGACTCCAGACCCCAGCTCCAGACACCGACTGCAGACCATGACTCCAGACCCCGGCTCCTCCAGACCCCGATTCCTGACCTAGATCCAGACCCCGACTGCAGACCCCGACACCTGCAGACCACGACTCCTTCAGACCCTGAATCCTCCAGATCCCGCCGCCTCCAGATCCCGACTCCTGCAGACCCTGTCTCCTCCAGACCCCAACTCCAGACCCCGACTACAGACCCTGACTCCAAACACCGTCTCCAGATCCAGATTCCAGTCCCGGACTCCTGAGCCCGACTCCTCCAGACCACGACTCCTCCAGACCCTGACTCCTCCAGATCCCGACAACTCCAGATCTCGACTCCTCCAGACCCTGACTCCTCGAGACCCTGACTCCTCCTGACCCCGACTCCAGACCCCGACTACAGATCCGGACTCCAGACACCGTCTCCAGATCCAGACTCCAGTCCCCGACTCCTGAGCCCGACTCCTCCAGACCCGACTCCAGAACGCGAATCCTCCAGACTCCGACTCCCGACACCGATTCCGCCAGATCGCGAGTCCAGACCCCGACTCCAGACGCCTACACCTCCAGACCACCACTCCTTCAGACCCTGAATCCTCCAGACCCCGCCTCCAGACCCCAACACCCGAGCCCGACAACAGACCCCGAAACCAGACCCCGACTCCTGACCTAGATCCAGACCCCGATAGCTGACAACGATTCCTCCAGACATGGACTCAAGAACCCGACTCCAGACCCCGACTGCCGACCCCGACATCTGCAGACCACGACTCCTTCAGACCGTGAATCCTCCAGACCCCGACACCAGAGCCCGATGGCAGACCCGGAAACCAGACCCCGACTCCTGACCTGGATCCAGACCCGACATCCTACACGGATTCCTCCAGACGCCGACTCCAGGCTCCGACTCCAGACGCTGACTCCAGACCCCGACTCCAGACCCCGACTCCAGACCCCGACTCCAGACACCAACTCCAGACGGCGACTGCAGACCCCGACACACCAAGACCCTGACTCCAAACCCCGATTCCAGACCCCGACTCCAGTCCCCAGCTCCAGACACCGACTGCAGACCGTGACTCCAGACCCAGGCTCCTCCAGACCCCGACTCCTGACCTAGATCCAGACCCCGACACCTGACGCCGGTTCCTCCAGACCCCGACTCCAGACCCCAACTCCTCCAGACCCCAACTCAAGAGCCCGACGACAGACCCCGAAAGCAGACCCCGATTCCTGACCTGGATCCAGACCCCGACTTCCCATACCGATTCCTCCAGACCCCGACTCCAGACATCGACTCCAGACTCTGACTCTTCAAGACCCCGACTCCTCCTGACCCCAAGTCCTCCAGACTCCGACTACTCCTGACCCCGACTCCTCCAGACACCTACTCCTCCAGACCCCGACTCCTCCAAACACCAACTCCAGACCCCGACTCCACAACCCGACTCCATACCCCGACTCCACACCCCGACTCACAGCCCCGACTCCTCCGGACCCTGACTCCAGGCCCCGACTGCAGGTCCCGACTGCAGGGCCCGACTACAGGCCCCGACTACAGGCCCCGACACCTCCAGACCCCGACTCCAGACCCCGACTCCAGACCCCGACTCCAGAACCCGACTCCAGAACCCGACTCCAGATCCCGACTCCAGTCCCCGACTCCAGACCCAGACTCCAGACCCCGACTACAGACCCTGACTCCAGATACCGTCCCCAGATCCAGACTCCAGTCCCCGACTCCTGAGCCCGACTCCTCCAGACCCGACTCCAGACACCAAATCCTCCAGACCCCGACTCCAGACCCCTTCTCCAGACCCTGACTCCAGATCCTGACTCCAGGTCCAGACTCCTCCAGACACCGACTCCAGACCCTGACTCCAGACCCCGACTGCAGACCCCAACACACCCAGAGCCCGACTCTAGACCCCGCCTCCAGACCCCGACTCCAGGCCCCGATTCCATACCCTGACTCCAGACCCCAGCTCCAGAAACCGACTGCAGACCACGACTCCAGACCCCGGCTCCTCCAGATCCCGATTCCTGACCTAGATCCAGACCCCGACTGCAGACCCCGACACCTGCAGACCACGACTCCTTCAGACCCTGAATCTTCCAGATCCCGACGCCTCCAGATCCCGACTCCTGCAGACCATCTCTCCTCCAGACCCCAACTCCAGACCCCGACTACAGACCCTGACTCCAGACACCGTCTCCAGATCCAGACTCTAGTCCCCGACTCTGAGCCCGACTCCTCCAGACCCGACTCCTGACACCAAATCCTCCACACCACGACTCCCGACACCGATTCCGCCAGATCGCGAGTCCAGACCCCGACTCCAGACCCCGACACCTCCAGACCACGACTCCTTCAGACCCTGAATCCTCCAGACCCCGCCTCCAGACCTCGACACCAGAGCCCGACGACAGACCCCGAAACCAGACCCCAATACCTGACCCAGATCCAGATCCCGACTCAGAACACCGATTTCTCCAGACCCCAACTCCAGACCTCGGCTCCAGACCCCGACTCCAGACCCCGTCTCCGGACCCTGACTCCAGGTCCAGATTCCTCCAGACACTGACGCCGGACCCCGACTCCAGACCCCGGCTGCAGACCCCGACGCACCCAGAGCCCGATTCTAGACCCCGTCTCCAGACCCCGCCTCCAGACCCCGATTCCATACCCCGACTCCAGACCCCAGCTCCAGACACCTACTGCAGACCTCGACTCCAGACCCCGGCTCCTCCAGACCCCGACTCCTGACCTTGATCCAGACCCCGACACCTGACACCGATTCCTCCAGACCCCGACTCAAGACCCCGACTCCTCCAGACTCCGACTCCAGACCCCGACTCCTCCAGACCCCGACTCCAGACCCTGACTCCTCCTGCCCCCGACTCCTCCAGACCCCGACGATGCCAGACCCCGACTCCTCCAGACACCTACTCCTCCAGACCCAGACTACCCCATAACCCGACTCCAGACACCGACTCCAGTCCCCGACTCCACACCCCGACTCCAGACCCCGACTCCCGGCCCGGACTCCTCTAGACCCTGACTCCAGACCCCGTCCCCTCCACACCCCAACTCCACACCCAGGCGTCATAACCCGACTCCAGACCCCGACTCCCGACACCGATTCCTCCAGACCCCGACTCCAGACCCCACTCCAGGCCCCGACTGCACGCCCCGACTACAGGCCCCGACACCTCCAGACCCCGACTCCAGATCCCGACTCCAGACCCCAACTCCAGGCCCCGACTCCAGACCCTGTCTCCTCCAGACCCCGACTACAGACCCTGACTCCATACACCGTCTCCAGAACCAGACTCCAGTCCCTGACTCCTCCAGACCCGTCTCCAGACCCCGAATCCACCAGACCCCGACTCCCGACACCGATTACGCCAGATCGCGAGTCCAGACCCCGACTCCAGACCCCGACACATCCAGATCACGACTCCTTCTGACCCTGAATCCTCCAGACCCCGCCTCCAGACCCCGACACCAGATCCCGACGACAGACCCCGAAACCAGACCCCGATTCCTGACCCAGATACAGATCCCGACTCAGAACACCGATTTCTCCAGAACCCGACTCCAGACGCAAACTCCAGACCCCGACTCCAGACCCCGACTCCCGACCCCGCCTCCAGACCCCGAGACCAATTCCAGACTCCTCCAGACACCGACTCCAGAGCCCGACTCCAGACCCCGACTGCAGACCCCAACACACCCAGAGCCCGACTCTAGACCCCGTCTCCAGACCTCGACTCCAGACCCCGATTCCAGACCCTGACTCCAGACCCCAGCTCCAGACACCGACTGCAGACACCGTCTCCAGACCCCGGCTCCTCACCTAGATCCAGACCCCGACACCTGACGCCGATTCCTCCAGACCCCGACTCCAGACCCTGACTCCAGACCCCGACTCCTCCAGACCCAAACTCCAGAGCCATGCGACAGACCCCGAAACCAGACCCCGACTCCTGACCTGGACCCAGACCCCGACTTCCCACACCAATTCCTCCAGACCCCGCCTCCAGACACCAACTCCAGACCCCGACTCCAGGTACAGACTCCTCCATACACCGACTCCAGGCCCCGACTCCAGATCCCGACAGCAGACCCCAAATCAAGACCCCGACTCCTGACCCGGATCCAGATCC
>NW_027597850.1:0-63574 GCF_964194155.1 Cetorhinus maximus | reverse complement strand
TTGAAAACGGAGATAGTGAGAGTGGAGAAAGTAAGAGTGGAGATAGTGAAAGTGGACATAGTGAGAGTGGAGAGATGAGAGTGGAGAGAGTGAGAGTGGAGAGAGTGAGAGTGGAGATAGTGAGAGTGGAGATAGTGGGAGTGGAGAGAGTGAGAGTGGAATGAGTGAGAGTGGAGATAGTGAGAGCGGAGATAGTGAGAGCGGAGATCGTGAGAGTGGAGAGAGTGAGAGTGGAGATTATGAAACTGGAGATTGTGAGAGTGGGTAAAGTGAGAGTGAAGAGAGTGAGAGTGGAGAGAGTGAGAGTGGAGATTGAGAGAGTGGAGATAGTGAGAGTGGAGAGTGTTAGAGTGGAGAGAGTGAGAGTCGAGTTAGTGAGAGTGGAGATAGTGATACTGGAGATCGTGAGAGTGGAGATTGTGAACGTGGAGATGGTTAGAGGGGAGATAGTGAGAGCGGAGGGAGTGAGATTGGAGAGAGTGAGATTGGAGAGAGTGACATTGGAGAGGGTGAGATTGGAGATAGTGATAGCGGAGATAGTCAGTGCGGAGATAGTGAGAGTGGAGATAGTGAGAATGGTGAGAGTGAGAGTGGAGAGAGTGAGAGTGGAGATAGTGAGAGTGGAGATAGTGAGAGTGTAGATAGTGAGAGTGGAGATAGTGAGTGCGGAGAGAGTGAGAGCGGAGATAGTGAGAGTGGATATAGTGATAGTGGAGATATTGAACGTGGAGATAGTGAGAGTGGAGATAGTGAGATTGGAGATAGTGAGAGCGGACAGAGTGGGATTGGAGATAGTGAGAGTGGAGAGAGTGAGAGTGGAGAGTGTGAGATTGGAGATGGTCAGAGCGGCGATAGTCGGAGCGGAGATAGTGAGAGTGGATATAGTGAGAGTGGAGATAGCGAGAGTGGAGATAGTGAGAACGGAGAGATTGAAAACGGAGATAGTGAGAGTGGAGAAAGTAAGAGTGGAGATAGTGAAAGTGGACATAGTGAGAGTGGAGAGATGAGAGTGGAGAGAGGGAGAGTGGAGAGAGTGAGAGTGGAGATAGTGAGAGTGGAGATAGTGGGAGTGGAGAGAGTGAGAGAGGAATGAGTGAGAGTGGAGATAGTGAGAGTGGAGAGAGTGAGAGTGGGGATAGTAAGCGTGGTGATAGTGAGAGTGGAGATAGTGAGAGTGGAGAGAGTGAGAGTGGAGAGATTTAGAGTGGAGATAGTGATAGTGGAGATAATGAGAATGGAGAGAGTGAGAGTGGAGAGAGTGAAAGTGGAGAGATTGAGAGTTGAGAGAGTGAGAGTGGAAATAGTGGGACTGGAGTGAGTGATAATGGAGATAGTGAGTGTGGAGATAGTGAGAGTGGAGTGAGTGAGAGTGGAGATAGTGAGAGTGGAGAGAGTGAGAGTGGAGTTAGTGAGAGTGGAGAGAGTGAGAGTGGACATAGTGAGAGTGGAGATAGTGAGAGCAGAGGGAGTGAGAGTGGAGATAGTGAGAGTGGAGAAAGTGAGAGTGGAGATAATGAGTGGACAAAGTGAGAGTGGAGATAGTGAGAGTGGAGATAGAGAGGGTGGAGCGGGTGAGAATGGAAAGTGTGAGAGTTGGAGAAAGTGAGAGAGGAGATAGTGAGAGTGGAGATAGTGTGAGTGGAGATATTGAGAGTGGAGATAGTGAGAGTGGAGATAGTGAGAGTGGAGAGAGTGAGGGTGGACATAGTGAGAGTGGAGATAGTGAGTTTGGATATAGTGAGACTGGAGATAGAGAGAGTGGAGATAGTGAGAGTGGAGAAAGTGAGAGTGGAGATAGTGAGAGTGGAGATAGTGAGAGTGGAGATAGTGAGAGTGGAGATAGTGAGAATGGTGATAGAGGGAGTGGAGATAGAGAGAGTGGAGATAGTGAGAGTGGAGAGAGTGGTGAGAGAGGAGATAGCGAGAGCGGTGATCGTGAGAGTGGTGAGAGTGAGAGTGGAGATAGTGAAACTGGAGATTGTGAGAGTGGGGAAAGTGAGAGTGAAGAGAGTGAGAGTGGAGAGAGTGAGAGGGGACATAGTGAGAGCGGAGATAGTGAGTCCGGAGATCGTGAGAGTGGAGATACTGAGAGTGGTGATATTTAGAGTGGTGGGAGTGAGAGTGTAGATAGTGAGAGTGGAGATTGAGAGAGTGGAGAGAGTGAGAGTGGAGATAGTGTGAGTGGAGTTAGTGAGAGTGGAGAGAGTGAGAGTGGAGATAGTGAGAGTGTAGATAGTGAGAGTGGAGAGAGTTAGAGTAGAGAGAGTGAGATTGGAAATAGTGAGAGTGGAGATGGTGAGAGTAGAGAGAGTGAGAGTGGAGATAGTGAGAGTGGAGATAGTGAGAGTGGAGATAGTGAGAGTGGAGAGAGTGAGAGTGGAGATAGTGAGTGTGGAGATAGTTAGAGTGGAGAGAGTGAGAGTCGAGTTAGTGAGAGTGGAGATAGTGATACTGGAGATAGTGGCAGTGGAGATTGTGAGATTGGAGATGGTTAGAGGGGAGATAGTGAGAGCGGAGATAGTGAGATTGGATATAGTGAGAGCGGAGAGAGTGAGAGTGGAGATTGTGAGCTTGGAGATGGTGAGAGCGGCAATAGTCAGAGCGGATATAGTGAGAGTGGAGATAGTCAGAGTGGAGATAGCGAGAGTGGAGATAGTGAGAGCGGAAAGAGTGAAAGGGGAGATATTGAGAGTGGAGAAAGTAAGAGTGGAGATAGTGAGAGTGGACATTGTGAGAGTGGGGAGAGTGAGAGTGGAGAGAGGGAGAGTGGAGATATTGAGAGTGGAGATAGTGGGAGTGGAGAGAGTGATAGTGGAATGAGTGAGAGTGGAGATAGTGAGAGTGGAGATAGTGAGAGTGGAGATAGTGAGAGTGGTGATAGTGAGAGTGGAGATATTGAGAGTGTAGATAGTGAGAGTGGAGAGATTGAGAGTGGAGATAGTGATAGTTGAGATAGTGGGACAGGAGTGAGTGAGAATGGAGATAGTGAGTGTGGAGATAGTGAGAGTCGAGTTAGTGAGATTGGAGAGAGTGAGAGTGGAGATAGTGAGAGTGGAGATAGTGAGAGCGGAGTAAGTGAGAGTCGAGATAGTGAGAGTGGAGAAAGTGAAAGTGGAGATAATGAGTGGACAAAGTGAGAGTGGAGATAGTGAGAGTGGAGATAGTGAGGGTGGAGCGGGTGAGAATGGAGAGAAGAATTGGAGAAAGTGAGAGAGGAGATAGTGAGAGTGGAGATAGTGAGAGTGGAGATATTGAGAGTGGAGATAGTGAGAGTGGAGATAGTGAGAGTGGAGATAGTGAGAGTGGACATAGTGAGATAGTAGATAGTGAGGGTGGATATAGTGAGACTGGAGATAGAGAGAGTGGAGATAGTGAGAGTGGAGATAGTGAGAGTGGAGATAGTGAGAGTGGAGATAGAGAGAGTGGAGAGAGTGAGAGTGGACAGAGTGAGAGTGGAGATAGTGAGAGTGGAGAGAGTGAGAGCGGAGATCGTGAGAGTGGAGAGAGTGAGAGTGGAGATTATGAAACTGGAGATTGTGAGAGTGGGGAAAGTGAGAGTGAAGAGAGTGAGAGTGGAGAGAGAGAGAGTGGAAATAGTGAGAGTGGAGAAAGTGAGAGTGGAGATAGTGAGGGTGGAGAGAGTGAGAGTGGAGAGAATGATAGTGAGAGATAGTGAGAGCGGAGATAGTGAGTCCGGAGATCGTGAGAGTGGAGATACTGAGAGTCGTGATAGTGAGAGTGGAGAGAGTGAGAGAGGAGATAGTGAGAGTGGAGATTGAGAGAGTGGAGAGAGTGAGAGTGGAGATAGTGAGAGTGGAGTTAGTGAGAGTGGAGAGAGTGAGAGTGGAGATAGTGAGAGTGGAGATAGTGAGAGTGGAGAGAGTGAGAGTGGAGATAGTGAGAGTGGAGATGGTGAGAGTGGAGAGAGTTAGAGTGGAGATAGTGAGAGTGGAGATAGTGAGAGTGGAGATAGTGGGAGTAGAGAGAGTGAGAGTGGAGATAGTGAGAGTGGAGATAGTGAGCGTGGAGATAGTGAGAGTGGGGAGAGTGAGAGTGGAGATAGTGAGAGTGGAGAAAGTTAGAGTGGAGAGAGTGAGAGACGAGTTATTGAGAGTGGAGATAGTGATACTTGAGATAGTGAGAGTGGAGTTTGTGAGAGTGGAGATGGTTAGAGGGGAGATAGTGAGATCGGAGGGAGTGAGATTGGAGATAGTAAGAGTGGAGAGAGTGACATTGGAGAGGGTGAGATTGGAGATAGTGATAGCGGAGATAGTCAGAGCGGAGATAGTGAGAGTGGAGATAGTGAGAGTGGTGAGAGTGAGAGTGGAGAGAGTGAGACTGGAGATATTGAACGTGGAGATAGTGAGAGTGGAGATAGTGAGATTGGAGATAGTGAGAGCGGAGAGAGTGAGATTGGAGATAGTGAGAGTGGAGGGAGTGAGAGTGGAGAGTGTGAGATTGGAGATGGTGAGAGCGGCGATATTCAGAGCGGAGATAGTGAGAGTGGATATAGTGAGAGGGGAGATAGCGAGTGTGGAGATAGTGAGAACGGAGAGAGTGAAAGCGGAGATAGTGAGAGTGGAGAAAGTAAGAGCGGAGATAGTGAGAGTGGACATAGTGAGAGTGGAGAGATGAGAGTGGAGAGAGTGAGAGTGGAGAGAGTGAGAGTGGAGATAGTGAGAGTGGAGATAGTGGGAGTGGAGAGAGTGAGAGTGGAATGAGTGAGTGTGGAGATAGTGAGAGTGGAGATAGTGAGAGTGTAGATAGTGAGAGTGGTGATAGTGTGAGTGGAGATAGTGAGAGTGGAGATAGTGACAGTGGAGAGATTTAGAGTGGAGATAGTGATAGTGGAGATAATGAGAGTGGAGAGAGTGAGAGTGGAGAGAGTGAAATTTTGAGAGATTGAGAGTGGAGAGAGTGAGAGTGGAGATAGTGGGACTGGAGTGAGTGAGAATGGAGATAGTGAGTGTGGAGATAGTGAAAGTGGAGTGAGTGAGAGTGGAGAGAGTGAGAGTGGAGAGAGTGAGAGTGGAGTTAGTGAGAGTGGAGATAGTGAGAGTGGAGATAGTGAGAGTGGAGATAGTGAGAGCAGAGGGAGTGAAAGTGGAGATAGTGAGAGTGGAGAAATAGAGAGTGGAGATAATGACTGGACAAAGTGAGAGTGGAGATAGTGAGAGGGGAGATATTGAGGGTGGAGCGGGTGAGAATGGAAAGAGTGAGAGTTGGATAAAGTGAGAGAGGAGATAGTGAGAGTGGAGATAGTGTGAGTGGAGATAGTGAGAGTTGAGAGAGTGAGAGTGGACATAGTGAGAGTGGAGATAGTGAGTTTGGATATAGTGAGACTGGAGATAGAGAGAGTGGAGATAGTGAGAGTGGAGATAGTGAGAGTGGAGATAGTGAGAGTGGAGATAGTGAGAGTGGAGATAGTGAGAGTGGAGATAGTGAGAATGGAGTGAGTGAGATTGGAGATAGAGAGTGTGGAGATAGTAAGAGTGGAGAGAGTGAGAGTGGACATAGTGAGAGTGGAGATACTGAGAGCGGAGATAGCGAGAGCGGAGATCATGTGAGTGGTGAGAGTGAGAGTGGAGATAGTGAAACTGGAGATTGTGAGAGGGGGAAAGTTAGAGTGAAGAGAGTGAGAGCGGAGAGAGTGAGAGTGGAGATAGTGAGAGTGGAGAGAGTGAGAGTGGAGATAGTGAGAGTGGAGAGAGTGAGAGTCGAGTTAGTGAGAGTGGAGATAGTGATATTGGAGATAGTGAGAGTGGAGATGCTGAGAGTGGAGATGGTTAAAGGGCAGATAGTGAGAGCGGAGAGAGTGAGATTGGAGATAGTGAGAGTGGAGAGAGTGAGAGTGGAGATTGTGAGATTGGAGATGGTGAGAGCGGCAATAGTCAGAGCGGAGATAGTGAGAGTGGAGATAGTGAGAGTGGAGATAACGAGAGTGGAGATAGTGAGAGCGGAGAGAGTGAAAGCGGAGATAGTGATAGTGGAGAAAGTAAGAGTGGAGATAGTGAGAGTGGACATAGTGAGAGTGGAGAGAGTAAGAGTGGAGAGAGTGAGAGTGGAGAGATTGAGAGTGGAGAGAGGGAGAGTGGAGATACTGAGAGTGGAGATAGTGGGAGTGGAGAGAGTGAGAGTGGAATGAGTGAGAGTGGAGATAGTGAGAGTGGAGATAGTGAGAGTGCAGAGATTGAGAGTGGAGATAAGGATAGCGGAGATAGTGGGACTGAAGTGAGTGAGAATGGAGATAGTGAGTGTGGAGATAGTGAGAGTGGAGTGAGTGAGAGTGGAGATAGTGAGAGTGGAGAGAGTGAGAATGGAGTCAGTGAGAGTGGAGATAGTGAGAGTGGAGATAGTGTCAGTGGAGATAGTGAGAGCGGAGGGAGTGAGAGTGGAGATAGTGAGAGTGGAGAAAGTGAAAGTGGAGATAATGAGTGGACAAAGTGAGAGTGGAGATAGTGAGAGTAGAGATAGTGAGGGTGGAGCGGGTGAGAATGGAGAGAGTGAGAGTGGATATAGTGAGACTGGAGATAGAGAGAGAGCAGATAGTGAGCGTGGAGATAGTGAGAGTGGAGATAGTGAGAGTGGAGAGAGTGAGAGTGGACATAGTGAGATTGGAAATAGTGAGAGTGGATATAGTGAGACTGGAGATAGAGAGAGAGCAGATAGTGAGCGCGGAGATAGTGAGAGTGGAGATAGTGAGAGTGGAGATAGTGAGAGTGGAGAAAGTGAGAGTGGAGATAGTGTGAATGGAGATAGTGAGAGTGGAGATAGAGAGAGTGGAGATAGTGAGAGTGGAGGGAGTGAGAGTGGACAGAGTGAGAGTGGAGATAGTGAGAGCGGAGATAGTGAGAGCGGAGATCATGAGAGTGGAGAGAGTGAGAGTGGAGATTATGAAACTGGAGATTGTGAGAGTGGGGAAAGTGAGAGTGGAGAGAGTGAGAGTGGAGAGAACGAGAGTGGAAATAGTGAGAGTGGAGAAAGTGAGAGTGGAGATTGTGAAATTGGAGAGAGAGACAGTGGAGAGTGTCAGATTGGAGATAGTGATAGCGGAGATAGTCAGAGCGGAGATAGTGAGATTGGAGATAGTGACAGTGGAGATTGTAAGAGTGGAGAGAGTGAGAGTGGAGAGACTGAGACTGGAGATAGTGAGAGTGGAGATAGTGAGATGGAGATAGTGAGAGTGGAGATCGTGAGAGTGGAGATAGTGAGAGTGGAGAGAGTGAGAGTGGAGAGAGTGATAGTGGAGATTGTGAGAGTGTAGATAGCGAGAGTGGAGATAGTGAGTGGAAAGAGAGTGAGAGTGGAGATAGTGAGAGTGGTGATAGTGATAGTGGAGATATTGAGCGTGGAGATTGTGAGAGTGGAGATAGTGAGATTGGAGGTAGTGAGAGCGGAGAGAGTGAGATTGGAGATAGTGAGTGTGGTGAGAGTGAAAATGGAGAGTGTGAGATTGAGATGGTGAGAGCGGCGATAGTCAGAGCGTAGATATTGAGGGTGGAGATTGTGAGTGGAGATAGTGAGAGTGGAGAAAGTAAGAGTGGAGATAGTGAGAGTGGACATAGTGAGAGTGGAGAGAGTGTGAGTGGAGAGAGCGAGAGTGGTGAGAGTGAGAGTGAATGAGTGAGAGTGGAGATATTTTGAGTGAAGGTAGTGAGAGTGGAGATAGTGAGAGTGGTGATAGTGAGAGTGGAGATAGTGAGAGTGGAGAGAGTGAGAGTGGAGAGATTGAGAGTGGAGATAGTGATATTGGAGATAATGAGAGTGGAGAGAGTGAGAGTGGAGAGAGTGAGAGTGGAGAGATTGAGCGTGGAGAGAGTGAGAGTGGAGATAGTGGGACTGGAGTGAGTGAGAATGGAGATAGTGAGTGTGGAGATAGAGAGAGTGGAGTGAGTGATAGTGGAGATAGTGAGAGTGGAGAGAGTGAGAGTGGAGATAGTGAGAGTGGAGATAGTGAGAGTGGAGATAGTGAGAGCGGAGTGATTGAGAGTGGAGATAGTGAGAGTGGAGAAAGTGAGAGTGGATATAATGAGTGGACAAAGTGAGAGTGGAGATAGTGAGAGTGGAGATATTGAGAGTGGAGATAGTGAGCGTGGAGATAGTGAGAGTGGAGAGAGTGAGAGTGGACATAGTGAGAGTGGAGATAGTGAGAGTGGATATAGTGAGACTGGAGATAGAGAGAGTGGAGATAGTGAGAGTGGAGATAGTGAGAGCGGAGAGAGTGAAAGCGGAGATAGTGATAGTGGAGAAAGTAAGAGTGGAGATAGTGAGAGTGGACATAGTGAGAGTGGAGAGAGTAAGAGTGGAGAGAGTGAGAGTGGAGAGATTGAGAGTGGAGAGAGGGAGAGTGGAGATACTGAGAGTGGAGATAGTGGGAGTGGAGAGAGTGAGAGTGGAATGAGTGAGAGTGGAGATAGTGAGAGTGGAGATAGTGAGAGTGCAGAGATTGAGAGTGGAGATAAGGATAGCGGAGATAGTGGGACTGAAGTGAGTGAGAATGGAGATAGTGAGTGTGGAGATAGTGAGAGTGGAGTGAGTGAGAGTGGAGATAGTGAGAGTGGAGAGAGTGAGAATGGAGTCAGTGAGAGTGGAGATAGTGAGAGTGGAGATAGTGTCAGTGGAGATAGTGAGAGCGGAGGGAGTGAGAGTGGAGATAGTGAGAGTGGAGAAAGTGAAAGTGGAGATAATGAGTGGACAAAGTGAGAGTGGAGATAGTGAGAGTGGAGATAGTGAGGGTGGAGCGGGTGAGAATGGAGAGAGTGAGAGTGGATATAGTGAGACTGGAGATAGAGAGAGAGCAGATAGTGAGCGTGGAGATAGTGAGAGTGGAGATAGTGAGAGTGGAGAGAGTGAGAGTGGACATAGTGAGATTGGAAATAGTGAGAGTGGATATAGTGAGACTGGAGATAGAGAGAGAGCAGATAGTGAGCGCGGAGATAGTGAGAGTGGAGATAGTGAGAGTGGAGATAGTGAGAGTGGAGAAAGTGAGAGTGGAGATAGTGTGAATGGAGATAGTGAGAGTGGAGATAGAGAGAGTGGAGATAGTGAGAGTGGAGGGAGTGAGAGTGGACAGAGTGAGAGTGGAGATAGTGAGAGCGGAGATAGTGAGAGCGGAGATCGTGAGAGTGGAGAGAGTGAGAGTGGAGATTATGAAACTGGAGATTGTGAGAGTGGGGAAAGTGAGAGTGGAGAGAGTGAGAGTGGAGAGAACGAGAGTGGAAATAGTGAGAGTGGAGAAAGTGAGAGTGGAGATTGTGAAATTGGAGAGAGAGACAGTGGAGAGTGTCAGATTGGAGATAGTGATAGCGGAGATAGTCGGAGCGGAGATAGTGAGAGTGGAGATAGTGAGAGTGGAGATTGTAAGAGTGGAGAGAGTGAGAGTGGAGAGACTGAGACTGGAGATAGTGAGAGTGGAGATAGTGAGATGGAGATAGTGAGAGTGGAGATCGTGAGAGTGGAGATAGTGAGAGTGGAGAGAGTGAGAGTGGAGAGAGTGATAGTGGAGATTGTGAGAGTGTAGATAGCGAGAGTGGAGATAGTGAGTGGAAAGAGAGTGAGAGTGGAGATAGTGAGAGTGGTGATAGTGATAGTGGAGATATTGAGCGTGGAGATTGTGAGAGTGGAGATAGTGAGATTGGAGGTAGTGAGAGCAGAGAGAGTGAGATTGGAGATAGTGAGTGTGGTGAGAGTGAAAATGGAGAGTGTGAGATTGAGATGGTGAGAGCGGCGATAGTCAGAGCGTAGATATTGAGGGTGGAGATTGTGAGAGTGGAGATAGTGAGAGTGGAGAAAGTAAGAGTGGAGATAGTGAGAGTGGACATAGTGAGAGTGGAGAGAGTGTGAGTGGAGAGAGCGAGAGTGGTGAGAGTGAGAGTGAATGAGTGAGAGTGGAGATATTTTGAGTGAAGGTAGTGAGAGTGGAGAGAGTGAGAGTGGTGATAGTGAGAGTGGAGATAGTGAGAGTGGAGAGAGTGAGAGTGGAGAGATTGAGAGTGGAGATAGTGATATTGGAGATAATGAGAGTGGAGAGAGTGAGAGTGGAGAGAGTGAGAGTGGAGAGATTGAGCGTGGAGAGAGTGAGAGTGGAGATAGTGGGACTGGAGTGAGTGAGAATGGAGATAGTGAGTGTGGAGATAGAGAGAGTGGAGTGAGTGATAGTGGAGATAGTGAGAGTGGAGAGAGTGAGAGTGGAGATAGTGAGAGTGGAGATAGTGAGAGTGGAGATAGTGAGAGCGGAGTGATTGAGAGTGGAGATAGTGAGAGTGGAGAAAGTGAGAGTGGATATAATGAGTGGACAAAGTGAGAGTGGAGATAGTGAGAGTGGAGATATTGAGAGTGGAGATAGTGAGCGTGGAGATAGTGAGAGTGGAGAGAGTGAGAGTGGACATAGTGAGAGTGGAGATAGTGAGAGTGGATATAGTGAGACTGGAGATAGAGAGAGTGGAGATAGTGAGAGTGGAGGTAGTGAGAGTGGAGATAGTGCGAGTGGAGATAGTGAGAGTGGAGAAAGTGAGAGTGGAGTTAGTGAGAGTGGAGATAGTGAGAGTGGAGATAGTGAGAGTGGAGAGAGTGAGAGTGGACATAGTGAGAGTGCAGATAGTGAGAGAGGAGATAATGAGAGTGGAGATCGTGAGAGTGGAGAGAGTGAGAGTGGAGATAGTGAAAGTGGAGATTATGAGAGTGGGGAAAGTGAGAGTGAAGACAGTGAGAGTGGAGAGAGTGAGAGTGGAGATTGTGAGAGTGGAGAAAATGAGAGTGGAGATAGTGAGAGTTGAGAGAGTGAGAGTGGAGAGAGAGAGTCCGGAGATAGTGAGAGTGGAGAGATTGAGGTTGGAGATAGTGAGTGTGGAGATAGTGAGAGTAGAGATAGTGAGAACGTAGAGAGTGAGAGTAAAGAATGTTAGAGTGGAGATATTGAGAGTGGAGATAGTGAGAGTGGATAGAGTGAGAGTGGAGATAGTCAGAGCGAAGAGAGTGAGAGCGAAGATAGTGAGAGTGGATATGGTGAGAGTGGAGAGAGTGATAGTGGAGATAGTGAGAGTGGAGATAATGAGAGTGGAGATAGTGAGAGTGGAGAGAGTGAGTGTGGAGAGAGTGAGAGTGAGAGATAGTGAGAGCGGATATAGTGAGACCGGAGATCGTGAGAGTGGAGATACTGAGAGTGGTGATAGAGAGAGTGGAGAGAGTGAGAATGGAGATAGTGAGAGTGGAGATTGAGAGAGTGGAGAGAGTGAGAGTCGAGATAGAGAGAGTGGAGTTAGTGAGAGTGGAGAGAGTGAGAGTGTAGATAGTGAGAGTGGAGATTGAGAGAGTGGAGAGAGTGAGAGTGGAGATAGTGAGAGTGTAGTTAGTGAAAGTGGAGAGAGTGAGAGTGGAGGTTGTGAGAGTGGAGATAGTGAGAGTGGAGAGAGTGAGAGTGGAGATAGTGAGTGTGGAGTTGGTGAGAGTGGAGAGAGTTAGAGTGGAGATAGTGAGAGTGAAGATAGTGAGAGTGGAGAGAGATAGAGTGGAGAGAATGAGAGTGGAAATAGTGAGAGTGGAGAAAGTGAGAGTGGTGATAGTGAGAGTGGAGAGAGTGAGAGTGGAGAGAATGAGAGTGAGAGATAGTGAGAGCGGAGATAGTGAGTCCGGAGATCGTGAGAGTGGAGATACTCAGAGTCGTGATAGTGAGAGTGGAGAGAGTGACAGAGGAGATAGTGAGAGTGGAGATTGAGAGAGTGGAGAGAGTGAGAGTGGAGATAGTGAGAGTGGAGTTAGTGAGAGAGGAGAGAGTGAGAGTGGAGATAGTGAGAGTGGAGATAGTGAGAGTGGAGAGAGTGAGAGTGGAGATAGTGAGAGTGGAGATGGTGAGAGTGGAGAGAGTTAGAGTGGAGATAGTGAGAGTGGAGATAGTGAGAGTGGAGATAGTGGGAGTAGAAAGAGTGAGAGTGGAGATAGTGAGAGTGGAGATAGTGAGCGTGGAGATAGTGAGAGTGGGGAGAGTGAGAGTGGAGATAGTGAGAGTGGAGAACGTTAGAGTAGAGAGAGTGAGAGTCGAGTTAGTGAGAGTGGTGATAGTGATACTGGAGATAGTGAGAGTGGAGATTGTGAGAGTGGAGATATTGGGAGTAGTGAGAGTGATAGTGGAGATAGTGAGAGTGGAGATAGTGAGAGTGGAGATAGTGAGAGCGGAGGGAGTGAGATTGGAGACAGTGAGATTGGAGAGAATGACAGTGGAGAGTGTGAGATTGGAGCTAGTGATAGCGGAGATAGTCAGAGAGGAGGTAGTGAGAGTGGAGATCGTGAAAGTGGAGAGAGTGAGAGTGGAGAGTGTGAGAGTGGAGATAGTGAGAGTGTAGATAGTGAGAGTGGAGATAGTGAGTGCGGAGAGAGTGAGAGTTGGAGATAGTGAGATTGGAGATTGTGATAGTGGAGATATTTAACGTGGAGATAGTAGAAGTGGAGAGTGTGAGATTGGAGATGGTGAGAGCGGCGATACACAGAGCGGAGATAGTGAGAGTGGGGATAGTGAGAGTGGAGATAGTGAGAGTGGAGATAGTGAGAGCAGAGAGAGTGAAAGCGGAGATAGTGAGAGTGGAGAAAGCAAGAGAAGAGATAGTGAGAGTGGACATAGTGAGAGTGGAGAGAGTGAGAGTAGAGTGAGTGAGAGTGGTGAGAGTGAGAGTGGAGAGAGTGAGAGTGGAGATAGTGAGAGTGGAGATGGTGAGAGTGGAGAGAGTTAGAGTGGAGATAATGAGAGTGGAGATAGTGAGAGTGGAGATAGTGGGAGTAGAAAGAGTGAGAGTGGAGATAGTAAGAGTGGAGATAGTGAGCGTGGAGATAGTGAGAGAGAAGAGAGTGAGAGTGGAGATAGTGAGAGTGGAGAAAGTTAGAGAGGAGAGAGTGAGAGTCGAGTTAGTGAGAGTGGTGATAGTGATACTGGAGATAGTGAGAGTGGAGATTGTGAGAGTGGAGATATTGGGAGTAGAGAGAGTGATTGTGGAGATAGTGAGAGTGCAGATAGTGAGAGTGGAGATAGTGAGAGCGGAGGGAGCGAGATTGGAGACAGTGAGATTGGAGAGAGTGACAGTGGAGAGAGAGAGAGTGGAATGAGTGAGAGAGGAGATAGTGAGTGTGCAGATAGAGAGAGTGGAGATATGAGAGTCGTGATAGTGAGAGTTGAGATAGTGAGAGTGGAGATAGTGAGAGTGGAGAGATTGAGAGTGGAGATAGTGATAGTGGAGATAATGAGAGGGAAGAGAGTGAGAGTGGAGAGAGTGAGAGTGGAGAGATTGAGAGTGGAGAGATTGAGAGTGGAGATAGTGGGACTGGAGTGAGTGAGAGTGGAGAGAGTGAGAGTGGGGAGATTGAGAGTGGAGGTAGTGATAGTGGAGATATTGAGCGTGGAGATAGCGAGAGTGGAGATAGTGAGATTGGAGATAGTGAGAGTGGAGAGAGTGAGAGTGGAGAGTGTGAGATTGGATATAGTGAGAGCAGCAATAGTCAGAGCAGAGATAGTGACAGCGGAGAGAGTGAAAGCGGAGATCGTGAGAGTGGAGAATGTAAGAGTGGAGATAGTGAGAGTGGACATAGTGAGAGTGGAGAGAGTGAGATTGGAGAGAGTGAGAGTGGAGAGATTGAGAGTGGAGATAGTGAGAGTGGAGATAGTGGGAGTGGAGATAGTGAGAGTGGAGATACTGAGAGTGGAGAGAGTGAGAGTGGAATTAGTGAGAGTGGAGTTAGTGAGAGTGGAGAGAATGAGAGCAGAGATAGTGAGAGCGGAGATAGTGAGATTATAGATAGTGAGAGCGGAGAGAGTGGCAGTGGAGATAGAAAGCGCGGTGATATTGAGAGCGGAGATAGTGAGAGACGAGTAAGTGAGAGTGGAGAGAATTAGAGTGGCGAGAGTGAGATTGGAGAGAGTGAGAGTGGACATAGTGAGAGTGGAGATAGTGAGAGTGGAGAAAGTGAGTGTTGAATGAGTGAGAGTGGAGATAGTGAGAATGGAGATAGTGATGTGGAGAGATTGAGAGTGGAGATAGAGATAGTGGAGATAATGAGAGTGGAGAGAGTGAGAGTGAAGAGAGTGATAGTGGAGAGATTGAGAGTGGAGAGAGTGAGAGTGTAGATAGTGGGACTGGAGTGAGTGAGAATGGAGATAGTGAGTGTGGAGATAGTGAGAGTGGAGTGAGTGAGAGTGGAGATAGTGAGAATGGAGAGAGTGAGATTGGAGATAGTGAGAGTGGATAGATAGAGAGGGGAGTTAGTGAGAGTGGAGAAAGTGAGAGTGGAGTACATGAGAATGGACAAAGTGAGAGTGGAGATAGAGAGGGTGGAGCGTGTGAGAATGGATTGAGTGAGAGTAGAGAAAGTGAGAGTGGAGATAGTGAGAGTGGAGAAAGTGAGAGTGAAGATAGTGAGAGTGGAGATAGCGAGAGTGGAGAGAGTGAGAGTGGACATAGTGAGAGTGGAGATGGTGAGAGTGGTATTAGTGAGAATGGAGATATTGAGAGCAGAGATCGTGAGAGTGGAGAGAGTGAGAGTGGAGATACTGAGATTGGAGATAGTGAGAGTGGGGAAAGTTAGAGTGAAGAGAGTGAGCGTGGAGAGAGTGAGAGTGGAGATAGTGAGAGTGGAGAATGTGAGAGTGGAGATAGTGAGTGTGGAGATAGTGAGAGAGGAGAGAGTGAGAGCGTACATAGTGAGAGTTGAGATTGTGAGAGTGGAGAGAGAGAATCAGGAGATAGTGAGAGTGGAGAGATTGAGAGTGGAGATAGTGAGAGTGGAGATAGTGAGAGTGGAGATAGTGAGAGCGGAGAGAATGAGAGTGGAGATATTGAGAGTGGAGATAGTGAGAGTGGAGAGAGTGAGAGTGGAGATAGTCAGAGCGAAGAGAGTGAGAGCGGAGATAGTAAGAGTGGAGACAGTGAGAGTGAAGATAGTGAGAGTGGAGATAGAGAGAGTGGAGATAGCGAGAGCGGAGATAGTGAGAGTGGAGATAGTCAGAGTGGAGATAGTGAGAGTGGAGATAGTTAGAGTGGATAGAGTGAGAATGCCGAGAGTGAGAGTGGAGATAGTGAGAGTGGAGATATTGATAGTGGAGATTGTGAGAGTGGAGAGAGTGAGAGTGCAGAGAGTGAGAGCGCGAGGTAGTAAGAGTGGACATAGAGAGACCGGAGATCGTGAGAATGGAGAGACTGAGAGTGGAGTTAGTGAGAGTGGAGAGAGTGAGAGTGGATATAGTGAGAATGGAGATTGTGAGAGTGGAGAGAGTGAGAGTGGAAATAGTGCGAGTGGAGAGAGTGAGAGCGGAGAGAGAGATAGCGGAGATAATGAGATCCGAGATAGAGAAATCAGAGATAGTGAGAGCGGAGATAGTGAGAGCAGAGATAGTGAGAGCGGAGATAGAGAGAGCGGAGATAGTGATATCGGAGATAGTGAGAGTGGAGACAGTGAGAGTGGAGATAGTGAGAGTGGAGAGAGTGAGAGTAGAGAGAGTGAGAGCGGAGATAGTGAGAGCGGAGATTGAGAGAGTGGAGAAAGTGAGAGTGGAGATATTGAGATCAGAGATAGTGAGAGTGGAGATAGTGAGAGTGGAGATAGTGAGAGCGGAGAGAGTGAGTGTGGAGATAGTGAGAGTGGAGATTGTGAGCGCAGAGAGAGTGAGAGTGGAGAGATTGAGAGTGGAGATAGTGAGAGTGGAGATTGTGAGACTGAAGATTGTGAGACTGGAGATAGTGAGAGTGGAGAGAGTGAGAGTGGAGATAGTGAGAAGGGAGATAGTGAGAGCAGAGATAGTGAGAGAGGAGAGAGTGAGTGGAGTTAGTGAGCGTGGAGAGAGTGAGAGTGGAGATAGTGAGAGTGGAGATAGTGTGAGTGGAGATAGTGAGAGCGGAGAGAGTGAGAGTGGAGAGAGTGAGAATGGAGATACTCAGTGTGTAGAGAGTGAGAGTGGATATAGTGAGAGTACAGAGAGTGAGAGTGGAGATAGTGAGAGCGGATATATTAAGAGTGTAGATAGTGCGAGCAGAGACCGTGAGAGTGGAGACAGTGAGAGTGGAGAAAGTGAGTGTGGAGACAGCGAGAGTGGAGATAGTGAGAGTGGAGATAGTGAAGCGGAAAGACTGAGAGCGGAGATAGTGAGAGTGAAGAGAGTGAGAGTGGAGATAGTGAGAGTGGAGATAGCGAGAGCGGAGATAGAGAGAGTGGAGAGAGTGAGAGTTGAGATAGTGAGAGTGGAGAGAGTGAGAGTGGAAACAATGAGAGTGGAGAGAGTGAGAGTGGAGATAGTGAGAGTGGAGAGACTGAGAGCGGAGATAGTGACAGCGGAGATAGTGAGAGTGGAGAGAGTGAGAGTGGAGATAGTGAGAGTGGAGATAGTGAGAGTGGAAATAGTGAGAGTGGAGAGAGTGAGATTTGAGATAGTGAGAGTGGCGATATTCAGAGTTGAGATAGTGAGAGTGGATTTAGTGAGTGCGAAGATAGTGAGATTGGAATTAGTGAGAGTAGAGAGAGTGAGAGTGGAGATAGTGAGAGTGGAGATAGTGAGAGTGGAGAGAGTGAGAGTGGAGATAGTGACAGTGGTGCCAATGAGAGCGGAGATAGTGAGAGCGGAGATAGTGAGAGCGGAGATAGTGATAGCAGAGATAGTGAGAGCGGAGATAGAGAGAGTGGAGAAAGTGAGAGTGGAGATATTGAGATCGGAGATAGTGAGAGTGTAGATAGTGAGAGTGGAGATAGTGCGAACGGAGAGAGTGAGTGTGGCGATAGTCATAGTGGACATAGTGAGCGCAGAGAGAGTGAGAGTGGAGAGATTGAGAGTGGAGATAGGGAGAGTGGAAATTGTGAGACTGGAGATTGTGAGAATGGAGATAGTGAGAGTGGAGAGAGTGAGAGTGGAGATAGTGAGAATGGATATAGTGAGAGCATAGATAGTGAGAGTGGAGGGAGTGAGGGCACAGAGAGTGAGTGTGGAGAGAGTGAGAGTGGATATAGTGAGAGTGGAGATAGTGAGAGTGGAGATTGTGAGAGCGGAGAGAGTGAGAGTGGAGAGAGTGAGAATGGAGATACTGAGTGTGTAGAGAGTGAGAGTGGATATAGTGAGAGTGCAGAGAGTGAGAGTGGAGATAGTGAGAGCAGATATATTAAGAGTGTAGATAGTGCGAGCGGAGATCGTGAGAGTGGAGAAAGTGAGAGTGGTGAAAGTGAGAGTGGAGATAGTGAGAGCGGAGATAGTGAGAGTGGAGAAAGTGAGAGTGGAGAGAGTGAGAGTGGAGATAGTGAGTGTGGAGACAGCGAGAGTGGAGATAGAGAGAGTGGAGAGAGTGAGAGTTGGGATAGTGAGAGTGGAGAGAGTGAGAGTGGAGATACTGAGAGTGGAGAGATTGAGAGTGGAGATAGTGAGAGTGGAGAGAGTGAGAGCGGAGATAGTGACAGCGGAGATAGTGAGAGTGGAGAGAGTGAGAGTGGAGATAGTGAGAGTGGAGATAGTGAGAGAGGAAATAGTGAGAGTGGAGAGAGTGAGATTGGAGATAGTGAGAGTGGAGATAGTGAGATTGGACGAAGTGAGAGTGGAGATAGTGAGAGCGAAGAAAGTGAGATTGGAGTTAGTGAGAGTGGAGAGAGAGAGAGTGGATATAGAGAGAGTGGAGATAGTGAGAGTGGTGAGAGTGAGAGTGGAGATAGTGAAAGTGGAGATAATGAGAGCGGAGATACTGAGAGTGCAGATAGTGAGAGTGGAGATAGTGAGAGCGGAGAGAGTGAGTGTGGAGATAGTGAGAGTGGAGATTGTGAGCGCAGAGAGAGTGAGAGCGGAGAGATTGAGAGTGGAGATAGTGAGAAGGGAGATAGTGAGAGCAGAGATAGTAAGAGAGGAGAGAGTGAGTGGAGTTAGTGAGCGTGGAGAGAGTGAGAGTGGAGATAGTGAGAGTGGAGATAGTGTGAGTGGAGATAGTGAGAGCGGAGATAGTGAGAGTGGAGAGAGTGAGAATGGAGATACTCAGTGTGTAGAGAGTGAGAGTGGATATAGTGAGAGTATAGAGAGTGAGAGTGGAGATAGTGAGAGTGGATATATTAAGAGTGTAGATAGTGCGAGCAAAGATCGTGAGAGTGGAGACAGTGAGAGTGGAGAAAGTGAGTGTGGAGATAGTGAGAGCGGAGATAGTGAGAGTGGAGAAAGTGAGAGTGGAGAGAGTGAGAGTGGAGATAGTGAGTGTGGAGACAGCGAGAGTGGAGATAGAGAGAGTGGAGAGAGTGAGAGTTGGGATAGTGAGAGTGGAGAGAGTGAGAGTGGAGATACTGAGAGTGGAGAGATTGAGAGTGGAGATAGTGAGAGTGGAGAGAGTGAGAGCGGAGATAGTGACAGCGGAGATAGTGAGAGTGGAGAGAGTGAGAGTGGAGATAGTGAGAGTGGAGATAGTGAGAGAGGAAATAGTGAGAGTGGAGAGAGTGAGATTGGAGATAGTGAGAGTGGAGATAGTGAGATTGGACGAAGTGAGAGTGGAGATAGTGAGAGCGAAGATAGTGAGATTGGAGTTAGTGAGAGTGGAGAGAGAGAGAGTGGATATAGAGAGAGTGGAGATAGTGAGAGTGGTGAGAGTGAGAGTGGAGATAGTGAAAGTGGAGATAATGAGAGCGGAGATACTGAGAGTGCAGATAGTGAGAGTGGAGATAGTGAGAGCGGAGAGAGTGAGTGTGGAGATAGTGAGAGTGGAGATTGTGAGCGCAGAGAGAGTGAGAGTGGAGAGATTGAGAGTGGAGATAGTGAGAGTGGAGATTGTGAGACTGAAGATTGTGAGACTGGAGATAGTGAGAGTGGAGAGAGTGAGAGTGGAGATAGTGAGAAGGGAGATAGTGAGAGCAGAGATAGTAAGAGAGGAGAGAGTGAGTGGAGTTAGTGAGCGTGGAGAGAGTGAGAGTGGAGATAGTGAGAGTGGAGATAGTGTGAGTGGAGATAGTGAGAGCGGAGATAGTGAGAGTGGAGAGAGTGAGAATGGAGATACTCAGTGTGTAGAGAGTGAGAGTGGATATAGTGAGAGTATAGAGAGTGAGAGTGGAGATAGTGAGAGTGGATATATTAAGAGTGTAGATAGTGCGAGCAAAGATCGTGAGAGTGGAGACAGTGAGAGTGGAGAAAGTGAGTGTGGAGATAGTGAGAGCGGAGATAGTGAGAGTGGAGACAGTGAAGCGGAAAGACTGAGAGCGGAGATAGTGAGAGTGAAGAGAGTGAGAGTGGAGATAGTGAGAGTGGAGATAGCGAGAGCGGAGATAGTGAGAGTGGAGAGAGTGAGAGTTGAGATAGTGAGAGTGGAGAGAGTGAGAGTGGAAACACTGAGAGTGGAGAGAGTGAGAGTGGAGATAGTGAGAATGGAGAGACTGAGAGCGGAGATAGTGACAGCGTAGATAGTGAGAGTGGAGAGAGTGAGAGTGGAGATAGTGAGCGTGGAGATAGTGAGAGTGGAAATAGTGAGAGCGGAGAGAGTGAGATTGGAGATAGTGGGAGTGGAGATAGTCAGAGTTGAGATAGTGAGAGTGGAGATAGTGAGAGCGAAGATAGTGAGATTGGAGTTAGTGAGAGTAGAGGGAGTGAGAGTGGAGATAGTGAGAGTGGAGATAGTGAGAGTGGAGAGAGTGAGAGTGGAGATAGTGACAGTGGAGAAAATGAGAGCGGAGATACTGAGAGTGGAGATAGTGAGAGTGGAGATAGTGAGAGTGGAGCCAATGAGAGCGGAGATAGTGAGAGCGGAGATAGTGAGAGCGGAGATAGTGATAGCAGAGATAGTGAGAGCAGAGATAGAGAGAGTGGAGAAAGTGAGATTGGAGATATTGAGATCGGAGATAGTGAGAGTGGAGATAGTGAGAGCGGAGAGAGTGAGTGTGGCGATAGTCATAGCGGACATAGTGAGCGCAGAGAGAGTGAGAGTGGAGAGATTGAGAGTGGAGATAGGGAGAGTGGAAATTGTGAGAATGGAGATTGTGAGAATGGAGATAGTGAGAATGGAGAGAGTGAGAGTGGAGATAGTGAGAATGGATATAGTGAGAGCAGAGATAGTGAGAGTGGAGGGAGTGAGGGCACAGAGAGTGAGTGTGGAGAGAGTGAGAGAGGATATAGTGAGAGTGGAGATAGTGAGAGTGGAGATTGTGAGAGTGGAGAGAGTGAGAATGGAGATACTGAGTGTGTAGAGAGTGAGAGTGGATATAGTGAGAGTGCAGAGAGTGAGAGTGGAGATAGTGAGAGCAGATATATTAAGAGTGTAGATAGTGCGAGCGGAGATCGTGAGAGTGGAGAAAGTGAGAGTGGAGAAAGTGAGAGTGGAGAGAGTGAGAGTGGAGATAGTGAGTGTGGAGACAGCGAGAGTGGAGATAGAGAGAGTGGAGGGAGTGAGAGTTGGGATAGTGAGAGTGGAGAGAGTGAGAGTGGAGATACTGAGAGTGGAGAGAGTGAGAGTGGAGATAGTGAGAGTGGAGAGAGTGAGAGCGGAGATAGTGACAGCGGAGATAGTGAGAGTGGAGAGAGTGAGAGTGGAGATAGTGAGAGTGGAGATAGTGAGAGAGGAAATAGTGAGAGTGGAGAGAGTGAGATTGGAGAGAGAGAGAGTGGATATAGTGAGATGGAGATAGTGAGAGTGGTGAGAGTGAGAGTGGAGATAGTGAAAGTGGGGATAATGAGAGCGGAGATACTGAGAGTGCAGATAGTGAGAGTGGAGATAGTGAGAGCGGATATAGTAGGAGCGGAGATAATGGGAATGGAGATACGGAGAGAGGAGATTGTGAGAGTGGAGATAGTGCAAGCGGAGATAGTGAGAGTGGAAATAGTGAGAGCGGAGATAGTGAGAGCAGAGAGAGAGATAGCGGAGATAATGAGCTCCGAGATAGAGAGATCAGAGATAGTGAGAGCGGAGATAGTGAGAGCGGAGATAGTGAGAGCGGAGATAGAGAGAGCGGAGATAGTGATAGCGGAGGTAGTGAGAGTGGAGACAGTGAGAGTGGAGATAGTGAGAGTGGAGAGAGTGAGAGTAGAGAGAGTGAGAGCGGAGATAGTGAGAGTGGAGATAGTGAGAAGGGAGATAGTGATAGCAGAGAGTGTGAGAGAGGAGAGAGGGAGTGGAGTTAGTGAGCGTGGTGAGAGTGAGAGTGGAGATAGTGAGAGTGGAGATAGTGAGAGTGGAGATAGTGAGAGCAGAGAGAGTGAGAGTGGAGAGAGTGAGAATGGAGATACTCAGTGTGTAGAGAGTGAGAGTGGATATAGTGAGAGTACAGAGAGTGAGAGTGGAGATAGTGAGAGCGGATATATTAAGAGTGTAGATAGTGCGAGCGGAGATCGTGAGAGTGGAGACAGTGAGAGTGGAGAAAGTGAGTGTGGAGATAGTGAGAGCGGAGATAGTGAGAGTGGAGATAGTGAAGCGGAAAGACTGAGAGCGGAGAGAGTGAGAGTGAAGAGAGTGAGAGTGGAGATAGTGAGAGTGGAGATAGCGGGAGCGGAGATAGTGAGAGTGGAGAGAGTGAGAGTTGTGATAGTGAGAGTGGAGAGAGTGAGAGTGGAAACACTGAGAGTGGAGAGAGTGAGTGTGGAGATAGTGAGAGTGGAGAGACTGAGAGCGGAGATAGTGACAGCGGAGATAGTGAGAGTGGAGAGAGTGAGAGTGGAGATAGTGAGAGTGGAGATAGTGAGAGTGGAAATAGTAAGAGTGTAGAGAGTGAGATTGGAGATAGTGAGAGTGGAGATAGTCAGAGTTGAGATAGTGAGAGTGGAGATAGTGAGAGCGATGGTAGTGAGATTGGAGTTAGTGAGAGTAGAGAGAGTGAGAGTGGAGAGATTGAGAGTGGAGTTAGTGAGATTGGAGAAAGTGAGAGTGGATTGAGTGAAGTGGAGAGAGTGAGAGTGGAGCTAGTGAGAGTGGAGATAGTGAGACTGGAGATTGTGAGAGTGGAGATAGTGAGAGTGGAGAGAGTGAGAGTGGAGATAGTGAGAGTGGAGAGAGTGAGAGTGGAGATAGTGAGAGTGGAGATAGTGAGAGTGGAATTAGTGATAGTGGAGAGAGTGAGATTGGAGATAGTGAGAGTGGAGATAGTGAGTTTGGAGTTAGTGAGAGTGGAGAGAGTAGGAGTTGAGATAGTGAGAATGGAGATAGTGAGAGTGGAGAGTGTGATAATGGAGAAAGTGAGAGTGGAGATAGTGGGAGCGGATATAGTGAGAGTGGAGTTAGTGAGAGTGGAGATAGTGAGAGCAGAGATAGTGAGAGTGGAGTTAGTGGGAGTGGAGATACGGAGAGTAGAGATTGTGAGAGTGGAGATAGTGCGAGCGGAGATAGTGCGAGTGGAAATGGTTAGAGCGGAGATAGTGAGAGCGGAGAGAGTGAGAGCGGAAATAATAAGAGGCGAGATAGTGAGATCAGAGATAGTGAGAGCGGAGATAGTGAGAGCGGAGATAGTGAGAGCGGAGATAGTGAGAGCGGAGATAGTGATAGCGGAGACAGTGAGAGTGGAGATAATGAGAGTGGAGATAGTGAGAGTGGAGAGAGTGAGAGTAGAGAGAGTGAGAGTGGAGATAGTGAGATTGGAGGAAGTGAGAGTGGAGAGAGTGAGAGTGGAGAGAGTGAGAGTGGAGATAGTGAGAGCGGAGAGAGTGAGAGTGGAGAGAGTGAGAATGGAGATACTGAGTGTGTAGAGAGTGAGAGTGGAGATAGTGAGAGTGCAGAGAGTGAGAGTGGAGATAGTGAGAGCAGATATATTAAGAGTGTAGATAGTGCGAGCGGAGATCGTGAGAGTGGAGAAAGTGAGAGTGGTGAAAGTGAATGTGGAGATAGTGAGAGCGGAGATAGAGAGAGTGGAGAAAGTGAGAGTGGAGAGAGTGAGAGTGGAGATAGAGAGAGTGGAGAGAGTGAGAGTTGGGATAGTGAGATTGGAGAGAGTGAGAGTGGAGATACTGAGAGTGGAGAGAGTGAGAGTGGAGATAGTGAGAGTGGAGAGAATGAGAGCGGAGATAGTGACAGCGGAGATAGTGAGAGTGGAGAGAGTGAGAGTGGAGATAGTGAGAGTGGAGATAGTGAGAGTGGAAATAGTGAGAGTGGAGAGAGTGAGATTGGAGATAGTGGGAGTGGAGATAGTGAGATTGGACAAAGTGAGACTGGAGATAGTGAGAGCGAAGATAGTGAGATTGGAGTTAGTGAGAGTGGAGAGAGAGAGAGTGGATATAGTGAGAGTGGAGATAGTGAGAGTGGTGAGAGTGAGAGTGGAGATAGTGAAAGTGGAGATAATGAGAGCGGAGATACTGAGAGTGCAGATAGTGAGAGTGGAGATAGTGAGAGCGGAGATTATAGGAGCGGAGATAATGGGAGTGGAGATACGGAGAGTGGAGATTGTGAGAGTGGAGATAGTGCAAGCGGAGATAGTGAGAGTGGAAATAGTGAGAGCGGAGATAGTGAGAGCAGAGAGAGAGATAGCGAAGATAATGAGATCCGAGATAGAGAGATCAGAGATAGTGATAGTGGAGATAGTGAGAGTGGAGACAGTGAGAGTGGAGATAGTGAGAGTGGAGAGAGTGAGAGTAGAGAGAGTGAGAGCGGAGATAGTGAGAGCGGAGATTGAGAGAGTGGAGAAAGTGAGAGTGGAGTTATTGAGATCGGAGATAGTGAGAGTGGAGATAGTGAGAAGGGAGATAGTGAGAGCAGAGATAGTGAGAGAGGAGAGAGGGAGTGGAGTTAGTGAGCGTGGAGAGAGTGAGAGTGGAGATAGTGAGAGTGGAGATAGTGAGAGTGGAGATAGTGAGAGCGGAGAGAGTGAGAGTGGAGAGAGTGAGAATGGAGATAGTGAGAGTGGAGATAGTGAGATTGGACGAAGTGAGAGTGGAGATAGTGAGAGCGAAGATAGTGAGATTGGAGTTAGTGAGAGTGGAGAGAGAGAGAGTGTATATAGAGAGAGTGGAGATAGTGAGAGTGGTGAGAGTGAGAGTGGAGATAGTGAAAGTGGAGATAATGAGAGCGGAGATACTGAGAGTGCAGATAGTGAGAGTGGAGATAGTGAGAGCGGAGAGAGTGAGTGTGGAGATAGTGAGAGTGGAGATTGTGAGCGCAGAGAGAGTGAGAGTGGAGAGATTGAGAGTGGAGATAGTGAGAGTGGAGATTGTGAGACTGAAGATTGTGAGACTGGAGATAGTGAGAGTGGAGAGAGTGAGAGTGGAGATAGTGAGAAGGGAGATAGTGAGAGCAGAGATAGTAAGAGAGGAGAGAGTGAGTGGAGTTAGTGAGCGTGGAGAGAGTGAGAGTGGAGATAGTGAGAGTGGAGATAGTGTGAGTGGAGATAGTGAGAGCGGAGATAGTGAGAGTGGAGAGAGTGAGAATGGAGATACTCAGTGTGTAGAGAGTGAGAGTGGATATAGTGAGAGTATAGAGAGTGAGAGTGGAGATAGTGAGAGTGGATATATTAAGAGTGTAGATAGTGCGAGCAAAGATCGTGAGAGTGGAGACAGTGAGAGTGGAGAAAGTGAGTGTGGAGATAGTGAGAGCGGAGATAGTGAGAGTGGAGACAGTGAAGCGGAAAGACTGAGAGCGGAGATAGTGAGAGTGAAGAGAGTGAGAGTGGAGATAGTGAGAGTGGAGATAGCGAGAGCGGAGATAGTGAGAGTGGAGAGAGTGAGAGTTGAGATAGTGAGAGTGGAGAGAGTGAGAGTGGAAACACTGAGAGTGGAGAGAGTGAGAGTGGAGATAGTGAGAATGGAGAGACTGAGAGCGGAGATAGTGACAGCGTAGATAGTGAGAGTGGAGAGAGTGAGAGTGGAGATAGTGAGCGTGGAGATAGTGAGAGTGGAAATAGTGAGAGCGGAGAGAGTGAGATTGGAGATAGTGGGAGTGGAGATAGTCAGAGTTGAGATAGTGAGAGTGGAGATAGTGAGAGCGAAGATAGTGAGATTGGAGTTAGTGAGAGTAGAGGGAGTGAGAGTGGAGATAGTGAGAGTGGAGATAGTGAGAGTGGAGAGAGTGAGAGTGGAGATAGTGACAGTGGAGAAAATGAGAGCGGAGATACTGAGAGTGGAGATAGTGAGAGTGGAGATAGTGAGAGTGGAGCCAATGAGAGCGGAGATAGTGAGAGCGGAGATAGTGAGAGCGGAGATAGCGATAGCAGAGATAGTGAGAGCAGAGATAGAGAGAGTGGAGAAAGTGAGATTGGAGATATTGAGATCGGAGATAGTGAGAGTGGAGATAGTGAGAGTGGAGATAGTGAGAGCGGAGAGAGTGAGTGTGGCGATAGTCATAGCGGACATAGTGAGCGCAGAGAGAGTGAGAGTGGAGAGATTGAGAGTGGAGATAGGGAGAGTGGAAATTGTGAGAATGGAGATTGTGAGAATGGAGATAGTGAGAGTGGAGAGAGTGAGAGTGGAGATAGTGAGAATGGATATAGTGAGAGCAGAGATAGTGAGAGTGGAGGGAGTGAGGGCACAGAGAGTGAGTGTGGAGAGAGTGAGAGAGGATATAGTGAGAGTGGAGATAGTGAGAGTGGAGATTGTGAGAGTGGAGAGAGTGAGAATGGAGATACTGAGTGTGTAGAGAGTGAGAGTGGATATAGTGAGAATGGATATAGTGAGAGCAGAGATAGTGAGAGTGGAGGGAGTGAGGGCACAGAGAGTGAGAGTGGAGAAAGTGAGAGCGGATATATTAAGAGTGTAGATAGTGCGAGCGGAGATCGTGAGAGTGGAGACAGTGAGAGTGGAGAAAGTGAGTGTGGAGATAGTGAGAGCGGAGATAGTGAGAGTGGAGATAGTGAAGCGGAAAGACTGAGAGCGGAGAGAGTGAGAGTGAAGAGAGTGAGAGTGGAGATAGTGAGAGTGGAGATAGTGAGAGTGGAGAGACTGAGAGCGGAGATAGTGACAGCGGAGATAGTGAGAGTGGAGAGAGTGAGAGTGGAGATAGTGAGAGTGGAGATAGTGAGAGTGGAAATAGTAAGAGTGTAGAGAGTGAGATTGGAGATAGTGAGAGTGGAGATAGTCAGAGTTGAGATAGTGAGAGTGGAGATAGTGAGAGCGAAGATAGTGAGATTGGAGTTAGTGAGAGTAGAGAGAGTGAGAGTGGAGATAGTGAGAGTGGAGATAGTGAGAGTGGAGAGAGTGAGAGTGGAGATAGTGAGAGTGGAGACAATGAGAGCGTAGATAGTGAGACCGGAGATAGTGAGAGCGGAGATAGTGAGAGCAGAGATAGTGAGAGTGGAGATAGTGAGAGCGGAGCCAATGAGAGCGGTGACAGTGAGAGCGGAGAGTGTGAGAGCGGAGATAGTGAGAGAAGAGATAGTGAGAGCGGAGATAGAGTGGAGAAAGTGAGAGTGGAGATATTGAGATCGGAGATAGTGAGAGTGGAGATAGTGAGAGTGGAGATAGTGAGAGCGGAGAGAGTGAGTGTGGAGATAGTGAGAGTGGACATAGTGAGCGCAGAGAGAGTGAGAGTGGAGAGATTGAGAGTGGAGACAGTGAGAGTGGAAATTGTGAGAATGGAGATTGTGAGAATGGAGATAGTGAGAGTGGAGAGAGTGAGAGTGGAGATAGTGAGAATGGATATAGTGAGAGCAGAGATAGTGAGAGTGGAGGGAGTGAGGGCGCAGTGAGTGAGTGTGGAGAGATTGAGAGTGGAGATAGTGAGAGTGGAGATAGTGAGAGAGGAGATTGTGAGAGCGGAGAGTGTGAGAGTGGAGAGAGTGAGAATGGAGATACTGAGTGTGTAGAGAGTGAGAGTGGATATAGTGAGAGTGCAGAGAGTGAGAGTGTAGATAGTGAGAGCAGATATATTAAGAGTGTAGATAGTGCGAGCGGAGATCGTGAGAGTGGAGAAAGTGAGAGTGGTGAAAGTGAGAGTGGAGATAGTGAGAGCGGAGATAGTGAGAGTGGAGATAGTGAGAGTGGAGAGAGTGAGAGTGGAGATAGTGAGTGTGGAGATAGCGAGAGTGGAGATAGAGAGAGTGGAGAGAGTGAGAGTTGGGATAATGAGAGTGGAGAGAGTGAGAGTGGAGATACTGAGAGTGGAGAGAGTGAGAGTGGAGATAGTGAGAGTGGAGAGAGTGAGAGCGGAGATAGTGGCAGCAGAGATAGTGAGAGTGGAGAGAGTGAGAGTGGAGATAGTGAGAGTGGAGATAGTGAGAGTGGAAATGGTGAGAGTGGAGAGAGTGAGATTGGAGATAGTGAGAGTGGAGATAGTGAGATTGAACAAAATGAGAGTGGAGATAGTGAGAGCGAAGATAGTGAGATTGGAGTTAGTGAGAGTGGAGAGAGAGAGAGTGGATATAGTGAGAGTGGAGATAGTAGGAGTGGTGAGAGTGAGAGTGGAGATAGTGAAAGTGGAGATAATGAGAGCGGATATACTGAGAGTGGAGAAAGTGAGAGTGGAGATAGTGAGAGCGGCGATAGTAGGAGCGGAGATAATGGGAGTGGAGACACGGAGAGTGGTGATTGTGAGAGTGGAGATAGTGCGAGCGGAGATAGTGAGAGTGGAAATATTGAGAGCGGAGATAGTGAGAGCGGAGATAGTGAGTGTGGAGATAGTGTCATCGGAGAAAGTGAGAGCAGAGATAGTGAGAGCGGAGATAGTGAGAGTGGAGAGAGTGAGAGTAGAGAGAGTGAGAATGGAGATAGTGAGAGTGGAGAAAGTGAGAGTGGAGAGAGTGAGAGTGGAGAGATTGAGAGTGGAGAGATTAAGCGTGGAGATAGTGAGAGCGGAGATACTGGGAGTGGAGATAGTGAGAGTGCAGAGAGTGAGAGTGGAGATAGTGAGAGTGGAGATAATGAGAGTGGACATAGTGAGAGAGGAGAGAGTGAGAGTGGAGATAGTGAGTGTGGAGAAATAGAGAGTGGAGATAGTGAGAGTGGAGATAGTATGAGTGGAGAGAGTGAGAGTGGAGATAGTGAGAGTGGAGAGAGTGAGAGTGGTCAGAGTGAGACTGGAGTGATTGAGAGGGGAGATAGTGAGTGTGGAGATAGTGAGAGTGGAGTGACTGAGAGTGGAGATAGTGAGAGTGGAGAGAGGGCGAGTGGAGATAGTGTGAGTGGAGTGAGTGAGAGTGGAGATAGTGAGAATGGAGATAGTGAGAGCAGAGATAGTGAGAGAGGAGAGATTGAGAGTGGAGTTAGTGAGTTTGGAGAGAGTGAGAGTGGAGATAGTGAGAGTGGAGATAGTGAGAGTGGAGACAGTTAGAGCGGCGAGAGTGAGTGTGGATATAGTGAGAGTAGAGATAGTGAGCGCAGAGAGAGTGAGAGTGGAGAGATTGAGAGTGGAGTTAGTGAGATTGGAGAAAGTGAGAGTGGATTGAGTGAAGTGGAGAGAGTGAGAGTGGAGCTAGTGAGAGTGGAGATAGTGAGACTGGAGATTGTGCGAGTGGAGATAGTGAGAGTGGAGAGAGTGAGAGTGGAGATAGTGGGAGTGGAGATACGGAGAAGAGATTGTGAGAGTGGAGATAGTGCGAGCGGAGATAGTGCGAGTGGAAATAGTTAGAGCGGAGATAGTGAGAGCGGAGAGAGTGAGAGCGGAAATAATAAGAGCCGAGATAGTGAGATCAGAGATAGTGAGAGCGGAGATAGTGAGAGCGGAGATAGTGAGAGCGGAGATAGTGATAGCGGAGATAGTGAGAGTGGAGATAATGAGAGTGGAGATAGTGAGAGTGGAGAGAGTGAGAGTAGAGAGAGTGAGAGTGGAGATAGTGAGATTGGAGGAAGTGAGCGTGGAGAGAGTGAGAGTGGAGAGAGTGAGAGTGGAGATAGTGAGAGCGGAGAGAGTGAGAGTGGAGAGAGTGAGATTGGAGATACTGAGTGTGTAGAGAGTGAGAGTGGATATAGTGAGAGTGCAGAGAGTGAGAGTGGAGATAGTGAGAGCAGATATATTAAGAGTGTAGATAGTGCGAGCGGAGATCGTGAGAGTGGAGAAAGTGAGAGTGGTGAAAGTGAGAGTGGAGATAGTGAGAGCGGAGATAGAGAGAGTGGAGATAGTGAGAGTGGAGAGAGTGAGAGTGGAGATAGTGAGTGTGGAGATAGCGAGAGTGGAGATAGAGAGAGTGGAGAGAGTGAGAGTTGGGATAATGAGAGTGGAGAGAGTGAGAGTGGAGATACTGAGAGTGGAGAGAGTGAGAGTGGAGATAGTGAGAGTGGAGAGAGTGAGAGCGGAGATAGTGGCAGCAGAGATAGTGAGAGTGGAGAGAGTGAGAGTGGAGATAGTGAGAGTGGAGATAGTGAGAGTGGAAATGGTGAGAGTGGAGAGAGTGAGATTGGAGATAGTGAGAGTGGAGATAGTGAGATTGAACAAAATGAGAGTGGAGATAGTGAGAGCGAAGATAGTGAGATTGGAGTTAGTGAGAGTGGAGAGAGAGAGAGTGGATATAGTGAGAGTGGAGATAGTAGGAGTGGTGAGAGTGAGAGTGGAGATAGTGAAAGTGGAGATAATGAGAGCGGATATACTGAGAGTGGAGAAAGTGAGAGTGGAGATAGTGAGAGCGGCGATAGTAGGAGCGGAGATAATGGGAGTGGAGACACGGAGAGTGGTGATTGTGAGAGTGGAGATAGTGCGAGCGGAGATAGTGAGAGTGGAAATATTGAGAGCGGAGATAGTGAGAGCGGAGATAGTGAGTGTGGAGATAGTGTCATCGGAGAAAGTGAGAGCAGAGATAGTGAGAGCGGAGATAGTGAGAGTGGAGAGAGTGAGAGTAGAGAGAGTGAGAATGGAGATAGTGAGAGTGGAGAAAGTGAGAGTGGAGAGAGTGAGAGTGGAGAGATTGAGAGTGGAGAGATTAAGCGTGGAGATAGTGAGAGCGGAGATACTGGGAGTGGAGATAGTGAGAGTGCAGAGAGTGAGAGTGGAGATAGTGAGAGTGGAGATAATGAGAGTGGACATAGTGAGAGAGGAGAGAGTGAGAGTGGAGATAGTGAGTGTGGAGAAATAGAGAGTGGAGATAGTGAGAGTGGAGATAGTATGAGTGGAGAGAGTGAGAGTGGAGATAGTGAGAGTGGAGAGAGTGAGAGTGGTCAGAGTGAGACTGGAGTGATTGAGAGGGGAGATAGTGAGTGTGGAGATAGTGAGAGTGGAGTGACTGAGAGTGGAGATAGTGAGAGTGGAGAGAGGGCGAGTGGAGATAGTGTGAGTGGAGTGAGTGAGAGTGGAGATAGTGAGAATGGAGATAGTGAGAGCAGAGATAGTGAGAGAGGAGAGATTGAGAGTGGAGTTAGTGAGTTTGGAGAGAGTGAGAGTGGAGATAGTGAGAGTGGAGATAGTGAGAGTGGAGACAGTTAGAGCGGCGAGAGTGAGTGTGGATATAGTGAGAGTAGAGATAGTGAGCGCAGAGAGAGTGAGAGTGGAGAGATTGAGAGTGGAGTTAGTGAGATTGGAGAAAGTGAGAGTGGATTGAGTGAAGTGGAGAGAGTGAGAGTGGAGCTAGTGAGAGTGGAGATAGTGAGACTGGAGATTGTGCGAGTGGAGATAGTGAGAGTGGAGAGAGTGAGAGTGGAGATAGTGGGAGTGGAGATACGGAGAAGAGATTGTGAGAGTGGAGATAGTGCGAGCGGAGATAGTGCGAGTGGAAATAGTTAGAGCGGAGATAGTGAGAGCGGAGAGAGTGAGAGCGGAAATAATAAGAGCCGAGATAGTGAGATCAGAGATAGTGAGAGCGGAGATAGTGAGAGCGGAGATAGTGAGAGCGGAGATAGTGATAGCGGAGATAGTGAGAGTGGAGATAATGAGAGTGGAGATAGTGAGAGTGGAGAGAGTGAGAGTAGAGAGAGTGAGAGTGGAGATAGTGAGATTGGAGGAAGTGAGCGTGGAGAGAGTGAGAGTGGAGAGAGTGAGAGTGGAGATAGTGAGAGCGGAGAGAGTGAGAGTGGAGAGAGTGAGATTGGAGATACTGAGTGTGTAGAGAGTGAGAGTGGATATAGTGAGAGTGCAGAGAGTGAGAGTGGAGATAGTGAGAGCAGATATATAAAGAGTGTAGATAGTGCGAGCGGAGATCGTGAGAGTGGAGAAAGTGAGAGTGGTGAAAGTGAGAGTGGAGATAGTGAGAGCGGAGATAGAGAGAGTGGAGAAAGTGAGAGTGGAGAGAGTGAGAGTGGAGATAATGAGTGTGGAGACAGCGAGAGTGGAGATAGAGAGAGTGGAGAGAGTGAGAGTTGGGATAGTGAGAGTGGAGAGAGTGAGAGTGGAGATACTGAGAGTGGAGAGAGTGAGAGTGGAGATAGTGAGAGTGGAGAGACTGAGAGCGGAGATAGTGACAGCGGAGATAGTGAGAGTGGAGAGAGTGAGAGTGGAGATAGTGAGAGTGGAGATAGTGAGAGTGGAAATAGTGAGAGTGGAGAGAGTGAGATTGGAGATAGTGGGAGTGGAGATAGTGAGATTGGACAAAGTGAGACTGGAGATAGTGAGAGCGAAGATAGTGAGATTGGAGTTAGTGAGAGTGGAGAGAGAGAGAGTGGATATAGTGAGAGTGGAGATAGTGAGAGTGGTGAGAGTGAGAGTGGAGATAGTGAAAGTGGACATAATGAGAGCGGAGATACTGAGAGTGCAGATAGTGAGAGTGGAGATAGTGAGAGCGGGGATAGTAGGAGCGGTGATAATGGGAGTGGAGATACGGTGAGTGGAGATTGTGAGAGTGGAGATAGTGCAAGCGGAGTTAGTGAGAGTGGAAATAGTGAGAGCGGAGATAGTGAGAGCAGAGAGAGAGATAGCGAATATAATGAGATCCGAGATAGAGAGATCAGAGATAGTGATAGCGGAGATAGTGAGAGTGGAGACAGTGAGAGTGGAGATAGTGAGAGTGGAGAGAGTGAGAGTAGAGAGAGTGAGAGCGGAGATAGTGAGAGCGGAGATTGAGAGAGTGGAGAAAGTGAGAGTGGAGATATTGAGATCGGAGATAGTGAGAGTGGAGATAGTGAGAAGGGAGATAGTGAGAGCAGAGATAGTGAGAGAGGAGAGAGGGAGTGGAGTTAGTGAGCGTGGAGAGAGTGAGAGTGGAGATAGTGAGAGTGGAGATAGTGAGAGTGGAGATAGTGAGAGCGGAGAGAGTGAGAGTGGAGAGAGTGAGAATGGAGATACTCAGTGTGTAGAGAGTGAGAGTGGATATAGTGAGAGTACAGAGAGTGAGAGTGGAGATAGTGAGAGCGGATATATTAAGAGTGTAGATAGTGCGAGCGGAGATCGTGAGAGTGGAGACAGTGAGAGTGGAGAAAGTGAGTGTGGAGATAGTGAGAGCGGAGATAGTGAGAGTGGAGATAGTGAAGCGGAAAGACTGAGAGCGGAGAGAGTGAGAGTGAAGAGAGTGAGAGTGGAGATAGTGAGAGTGGAGATAGCGGGAGCGGAGATAGTGAGAGTGGAGAGAGTGAGAGTTGTGATAGTGAGAGTGGAGAGAGTGAGAGTGGAAACACTGAGAGTGGAGAGAGTGAGAGTGGAGATAGTAAGAGTGGAGAGACTGAGAGCGGAGATAGTGACAGCGGAGATAGTGAGAGTGGAGAGAGTGAGAGTGGAGATAGTGAGAGTGGAGATAGTGAGAGTGGAAATAGTAATAGTGGAGAGAGTGAGATTGGAGATAGTGAGAGTGGAGATAGTCAGAGTTGAGATAGTGAGAGTGGAGATAGTGAGAGCGAAGATAGTGAGATTGGAGTTAGTGAGAGTAGAGAGAGTGAGAGTGGAGATAGTGGGAGTGGAGATAGTGAGAGTGGAGATAGTGAGAGTGGAGATAGTGAGAGTGGAGACAATGAGAGCGTAGATAGTGAGACCGGAGATAGTGAGAGCGGAGATAGTGAGAGCAGAGATAGTGAGAGTGGAGATAGTGAGAGCGGAGCCAATGAGAGCGGTGACAGTGAGAGCGGAGAGTGTGAGAGCGGAGATAGTGAGAGAAGAGATAGTGAGAGCGGAGATAGAGAGAGTGGAGAAAGTGAGAGTGGAGATATTGAGATCGGAGATAGAGAGAGTGGAGATAGTGAGAGTGGAGATAGTGAGAGTGGAGATAGTGAGAGTGGACAAAGTGAGCGCAGAGAGAGTGAGAGTGGAGAGATTGAGAGTGGAGACAGTGAGAGTGGAAATTGTGAGACTGGAGATTGTGAGAATGGAGATAGTGAGAGTGGAGAGAGTGAGAGTGGAGATAGTGAGAATGGATATAGTGAGAGCAGAGATAGTGAGAGTGGAGGGAGTGAGGACGCAGTGAGTGAGTGTGGAGAGAGTGAGAGTGGAGATAGTGAGAGTGGAGATAGTGAGAGAGGAGATTGTGAGAGCGGAGAGTGTGAGAGTGGAGAGAGTGAGAATGGAGATACTGAGTGTGTAGAGAGTGAGAGTGGATATAGTGAGAGTGCAGAGAGTGAGAGTGGAGATAGTGAGAGTGGAGATAGTGAGAATGGAGAGAGTGAGAGTGGAGATAGTGACAGTGGAGATAATGAGAGCGGAGATACTCAGAGTGGAGATAGTGAGAGTGGAGATAGTGAGAGTGGAGACAATGAGAGCGGAGATAGTGAGAGCGGAGATAGTGAGAGCAGAGATAGTGAGAGTGGAGATAGTGAGAGCGGAGCCAATGAGAGCGGTGACAGTGAGAGCGGAGAGTGTGAGAGTGGAGATAGTGAGAGAAGAGATAGTGAGAGCGGAGATAGAGAGAGTGGAGAAAGTGAGAGTGGAGATATTGAGATCGGAGATAGTGAGAGTGGAGATAGTGAGAGTGGTGATAGTGAGAGCGGAGAGAGTGAGTGTGGAGATAGTGAGAGTGGACATAGTGAGCGCAGAGAGAGTGAGAGTGGAGAGATTGAGAGTGGAGACAGTGAGAGTGGAAATTGTGAGAATGGAGATTGTGAGAATGGAGATAGTGAGAGTGGAGAGAGTGAGAGTGGAGATAGTGAGAATGGATATAGTGAGAGCAGAGATAGTGAGAGTGGAGGGAGTGAGGGCGCAGTGAGTGAGTGTGGAGAGATTGAGAGTGGAGATAGTGAGAGTGGAGATAGTGAGAGAGGAGATTGTGAGAGCGGAGAGTGTGAGAGTGGAGAGAGTGAGAATGGAGATACTGAGTGTGTAGAGAGTGAGAGTGGATATAGTGAGAGTGCAGAGAGTGAGAGTGTAGATAGTGAGAGCAGATATATTAAGAGTGTAGATAGTGCGAGCGGAGATCGTGAGAGTGGAGAAAGTGAGAGTGGTGAAAGTGAGAGTGGAGATAGTGAGAGCGGAGATAGTGAGAGTGGAGATAGTGAGAGTGGAGAGAGTGAGAGTGGAGATAGTGAGTGTGGAGATAGCGAGAGTGGAGATAGAGAGAGTGGAGAGAGTGAGAGTTGGGATAATGAGAGTGGAGAGAGTGAGAGTGGAGATACAGAGAGTGAGAGTGGAGATAGTGAGAGTGGAGAGAGTGAGAGTGGAAACACAGAGAGTGGAGAGAGTGAGAGTGGAGATAGTAAGAGTGGAGAGACTGAGAGTGGAGATAGTGACAGCGGAGATAGTGAGAGTGGAGAGAGTGAGAGTGGAGATAGTGAGAGTGGAGATAGTGAGAGTGGAAATAGTAATAGTGGAGAGAGTGAGATTGGAGATAGTGAGAGTGGAGATAGTCAGAGTTGAGATAGTGAGAGTGGAGATAGTGAGAGCGAAGATAGTGAGATTGGAGTTAGTGAGAGTAGAGAGAGTGAGAGTGGAGATAGTGAGAGTGGAGATAGTGAGAGTGGAGAGAGTGAGAGTGGAGATAGTGACAGTGGAGATAATGAGAGCGGAGATACTCAGAGTGGAGATAGTGAGAGTGGAGATAGTGAGAGTGGAGACAATGAGAGCGTAGATAGTGAGACCGGAGATAGTGAGAGCGGAGATAGTGAGAGCAGAGATAGTGAGAGTGGAGATAGTGAGAGCGGAGCAATGAGAGCGGTGACAGTGAGAGCGGAGAGTGTGAGAGCGGAGATAGTGAGAGAAGAGATAGTGAGAGCGGAGATAGAGAGAGTGGAGAAAGTGAGAGTGGAGATATTGAGATCGGAGATAGAGTGAGTGGAGATAGTGAGAGTGGAGATAGTGAGAGTGGAGATAGTGAGAGTGGACAAAGTGAGCGCAGAGAGAGTGAGAGTGGAGAGATTGAGAGTGGAGACAGTGAGAGTGGAAATTGTGAGACTGGAGATTGTGAGAATGGAGGTAGTGAGAGTGGAGAGAGTGAGAGTGGAGATAGTGAGAATGGATATAGTGAGAGCAGAGATAGTGAGAGTGGAGGGAGTGAGGACGCAGTGAGTGAGTGTGGAGAGAGTGAGAGTGGAGATAGTGAGAGTGGAGATAGTGAGAGAGGAGATTGTGAGAGCGGAGAGTGTGAGAGTGGAGAGAGTGAGAATGGAGATACTGAGTGTGTAGAGAGTGAGAGTGGATATAGTGAGAGTGCAGAGAGTGAGAGTGGAGATAGTGAGAGTGGAGATAGTGAGAATGGAGAGAGTGAGAGTGGAGATAGTGACAGTGGAGATAATGAGAGCGGAGATACTCAGAGTGGAGATAGTGAGAGTGGAGATAGTGAGAGTGGAGACAATGAGAGCGGAGATAGTGAGAGCGGAGATAGTGAGAGCAGAGATAGTGAGAGTGGAGATAGTGAGAGCGGAGCCAATGAGAGCGGTGACAGTGAGAGCGGAGAGTGTGAGAGCGGAGATAGTGAGAGAAGAGATAGTGAGAGCGGAGATAGAGAGAGTGGAGAAAGTGAGAGTGGAGATATTGAGATCGGAGATAGTGAGAGTGGAGATAGTGAGAGTGGAGATAGTGAGAGCGGAGAGAGTGAGTGTGGAGATAGTGAGAGTGGACATAGTGAGCGCAGAGAGAGTGAGAGTGGAGAGATTGAGAGTGGAGACAGTGAGAGTGGAAATTGTGAGAATGGAGATTGTGAGAATGGAGATAGTGAGAGTGGAGAGAGTGAGAGTGGAGATAGTGAGAATGGATATAGTGAGAGCAGAGATAGTGAGAGTGGAGGGAGTGAGGGCGCAGTGAGTGAGTGTGGAGAGATTGAGAGTGGAGATAGTGAGAGTGGAGATAGTGAGAGAGGAGATTGTGAGAGCGGAGAGTGTGAGAGTGGAGAGAGTGAGAATGGAGATACTGAGTGTGTAGAGAGTGAGAGTGGATATAGTGAGAGTGCAGAGAGTGAGAGTGTAGATAGTGAGAGCAGATATATTAAGAGTGTAGATAGTGCGAGCGGAGATCGTGAGAGTGGAGAAAGTGAGAGTGGTGAAAGTGAGAGTGGAGATAGTGAGAGCGGAGATAGTGAGAGTGGAGATAGTGAGAGTGGAGAGAGTGAGAGTGGAGATAGTGAGTGTGGAGATAGCGAGAGTGGAGATAGAGAGAGTGGAGAGAGTGAGAGTTGGGATAATGAGAGTGGAGAGAGTGAGAGTGGAGATACTGAGAGTGGAGAGAGTGAGAGTGGAGATAGTGAGAGTGGAGAGAGTGAGAGCGGAGATAGTGGCAGCAGAGATAGTGAGAGTGGAGAGAGTGAGAGTGGAGATAGTGAGAGTGGAGATAGTGAGAGTGGAAATGGTGAGAGTGGAGAGAGTGAGATTGGAGATAGTGAGAGTGGAGATAGTGAGATTGAACAAAATGAGAGTGGAGATAGTGAGAGCGAAGATAGTGAGATTGGAGTTAGTGAGAGTGGAGAGAGAGAGAGTGGATATAGTGAGAGTGGAGATAGTAGGAGTGGTGAGAGTGAGAGTGGAGATAGTGAAAGTGGAGATAATGAGAGCGGATATACTGAGAGTGGAGAAAGTGAGAGTGGAGATAGTGAGAGCGGCGATAGTAGGAGCGGAGATAATGGGAGTGGAGACACGGAGAGTGGTGATTGTGAGAGTGGAGATAGTGCGAGCGGAGATAGTGAGAGTGGAAATATTGAGAGCGGAGATAGTGAGAGCGGAGATAGTGAGTGTGGAGATGGTGTCATCGGAGAAAGTGAGAGCAGAGATAGTGAGAGCGGAGATAGTGATAGCGGAGAGAGTGAGAGCAGAGATAGTGACAGCGAAGATAGTGAGAGTGGAGATAGTGAGAGTGTAGATATTGAGAGCGGATCCAATGAGAGCGGAGATAGTGAGAGCGGAGATAGTGAGAGCGGAGATAGTGAGAGCAGAGATAGTGAGAGCGGAGATAGAGAGAGTGGAGAAAGTGAGAGTGGAGATATTGAGATCGGAGATAGTGAGAGTGGAGATAGTGAGAGTGGAGATAGTGATAGCGGAGAGAGTGAGTGTGGAGATAGTGAGAGTGGACATAGTGAGCGCAGAGAGAGTGAGAGTGGAGAGATTGAGAGTGGAGATAGTGAGAGTGGAAATTGTGAGACTGGAGATTGTGAGACTGGAGTTAGTGAGAGTGGAGAGAGTGAGAGTGGAGATAGTGAGAATGGATATAGTGAGAGCAGAGATAGTGAGAGTGGAGAGAGTGAGAGCACAGTGAGTGAGTGTGGAGAGAGAGAGAGAGGAGATAGTGAGAGTGGAGATAGTGAGAGTGGAGATTGTGAGAGCGGAGAGAGTGAGATCGGAGAGAGTGAGAATGGAGATACTGAGTGTGTAGAGAGTGAGAGTGGATATAGTGAGAGTGCAGAGAGTGAGAGTGGAGATAGTGAGAGCAGATATATTAAGAGTGTAGATAGTGCGAGCGGAGATCGTGAGAGTGGAGAAAGTGAGAGTGGAGAAAGTGAGAGTGGAGATAGTGAGAGCGGAGATAATGAGAGTGGAGATAGTGAGTGCGGAAAGACTGAGAGCGGAGAGAGTGAGAGTGGAGAGAGTGAATGTGGAGATAGTGAGTGTGGAGAGACCGAGAGTGGAGATACAGAGAGTGGAGAGAGTGAGAGTTTGGATAGTGAGAGTTGAGAGAGCGATAGTGGAGATACTGAGAGTGGAGAGAGTGAGAGTGGAGATAGTGAGAGTGGAGATAGTCAGAGCGGAGAAAGTGACAGCGGAGAAAGTGAGAGTGGAGAGAGTGAGAGTGGAGATAGTGAGAGTGGAGATAGTGAGAGTGGAAATAGTGAGAGTGGAGAGAGTGAGATTGAAGATAGTGAGAGTGGAGATAGTGAGAGCGGAGATAGTGAGAGTGGAGATAGCGAGAGCGAAGATAGTGAGATTGGAGTAAGTGAGAGTGGAGAGAGCGAGAGTGGAGATAGTGAGAGTGGATAAAGTGAGAGTGGAGAGAGTGAGAGTGGAGATAGTGAGAGTGGAGATAATGAGAGTGGAGATACTGAGAGTGGAGATAGAGAGAGTGGAGATAGTGAGAGCGGAGATAGTGAGAGCGGAGATAGGGGGAGTGGAGATACGGAGAGTGGAGATTGTGAGAGTGGAGATAGTGCGAGCGGAGATAGTGAGAGTGGAAATAGTGAGAGCGGAAATATTGAGAGAGGAGAGAGTGATAGCGGAGATAATGAGAGTCGAGTTAGTGAGATCAGAGATAGTGAGAGTGGAGATAGTGAGAGCAGAGATAGTGAAAGCGGAGATAGTGAGAGCGGAAATAGTGATAGCAGAGATAGTGAGAGTGGAGAGAGTGAGAGTAGAGAGAGTGAGAATGGAGATAGTGAGAGTGGAGAAAGTGAGAGTGGAGAGAGTGAGAGTGGAGAGATTGAGAGTGGAGAGAGTAAGCATGGAGATAGTGAGAGCGGAGATACTGGGAGTGGAGATAGTGAGAGTGCAGAGAGTGAGAGTGGAGATAGTGAGAGTGGAGATAATGAGAGTGGACATAGTGAGAGAGGAGAGAGTGAGAGTGGAGATAGTGAGTGTGGAGAAATAGAGAGTGGAGATAGTGAGAGTGGAGATAGTATGAGTGGAGAGAGTGAGAGTGGAGATAGTGAGAGTGGAGAGAGTGAGAGTGGTCAGAGTGAGACTGGAGTGATTGAGAGGGGAGATAGTGAGTGTGGAGATAGTGAGAGTGGAGTGACTGAGAGTGGAGATAGTGAGAGTGGAGAGAGGGCGAGTGGAGATAGTGTGAGTGGAGTGAGTGAGAGTGGAGATAGTGAGAATGGAGATAGTGAGAGCAGAGATAGTGAGAGAGGAGAGATTGAGAGTGGAGTTAGTGAGTTTGGAGAGAGTGAGAGTGGAGATAGTGAGAGTGGAGATAGTGAGAGTGGAGACAGTTAGAGCGGCGAGAGTGAGTGTGGATATAGTGAGAGTAGAGATAGTGAGCGCAGAGAGAGTGAGAGTGGAGAGATTGAGAGTGGAGTTAGTGAGATTGGAGAAAGTGAGAGTGGATTGAGTGAAGTGGAGAGAGTGAGAGTGGAGCTAGTGAGAGTGGAGATAGTGAGACTGGAGATTGTGTGAGTGGAGATAGTGAGAGTGGAGAGAGTGAGAGTGGAGATAGTGGGAGTGGAGATACGGAGAAGAGATTGTGAGAGTGGAGATAGTGCGAGCGGAGATAGTGCGAGTGGAAATAGTTAGAGCGGAGATAGTGAGAGCGGAGAGAGTGAGAGCGGAAATAATAAGAGCCGAGATAGTGAGATCAGAGAGAGTGAGAGCGGAGATAGTGAGAGCGGAGATAGTGAGAGCGGAGATAGTGAGAGCGGAGATAGTGATAGCGGAGATAGTGAGAGTGGAGATAATGAGAGTGGAGATAGTGAGAGTGGAGAGAGTGAGAGTAGAGAGAGTGAGAGTGGAGATAGTGAGATTGGAGGAAGTGAGCGTGGAGAGAGTGAGAGTGGAGAGAGTGAGAGTGGAGATAGTGAGAGCGGAGAGAGTGAGAGTGGAGAGAGTGAGATTGGAGATACTGAGTGTGTAGAGAGTGAGAGTGGATATAGTGAGAGTGCAGAGAGTGAGAGTGGAGATAGTGAGAGCAGATATATTAAGAGTGTAGATAGTGCGAGCGGAGATCGTGAGAGTGGAGAAAGTGAGAGTGGTGAAAGTGAGAGTGGAAATAGTGAGAGCGGAGATAGAGAGAGTGGAGAAAGTGAGAGTGGAGAGAGTAGGAGTGGAGATAGTGAGTGTGGAGACAGCGAGAGTGGAGATAGAGAGAGTGGAGAGAGTGAGAGTTGGGATAGTGAGAGTGGAGAGAGTGAGAGTGGAGATACTGAGAGTGGAGAGAGTGAGAGTGGAGATAGTGAGAGTGGAGAGAGTGAGAGCGGAGATAGTGACAGCGGAGATAGTGAGAGTGGAGAGAGTGAGAGTGGAGATAGTGAGAGTGGAGATAGTGAGAGTGGAAATAGTGAGAGTGGAGAGAGTGAGATTGGAGATAGTGGGAGTGGAGATAGTGAGATTGAACAAAGTGAGACTGGAGATAGTGAGAGCGAAGATAGTGAGATTGGAGTTAGTGAGAGTGGAGAGAGAGAGAGTGGATATAGTGAGAGTGGAGATAGTGAGAGTGGTGAGAGTGAGAGTGGAGATAGTGAAAGTGGACATAATGAGAGCGGAGATACTGAGAGTGCAGATAGTGAGAGTGGAGATAGTGAGAGCGGAGATAGTAGGAGCGGAGATAATGGGAGTGGAGATACGGAGAGTGGAGATTGTGAGAGTGGAGATAGTGCAAGCGGAGATAGTGAGAGTGGAAATAGTGAGAGCGGAGATAGTGAGAGCAGAGAGAGAGATAGCGAAGATAATGAGATCCGAGATAGAGAGATCAGAGATAGTGATAGCGGAGATAGTGAGAGCGGAGATAGTGAGAGCGGAGATAGTGAGAGCGGAGATAGTGATAGCGGAGATAGTGAGAGTGGAGATAATGAGAGTGGAGATAGTGAGAGTGGAGAGAGTGAGAGTAGAGAGAGTGAGAGTGGAGATAGTGAGATTGGAGGAAGTGAGCGTGGAGAGAGTGAGAGTGGAGAGAGTGAGAGTGGAGATAGTGAGAGCGGAGAGAGTGAGAGTGGAGAGAGTGAGATTGGAGATACTGAGTGTGTAGAGAGTGAGAGTGGATATAGTGAGAGTGCAGAGAGTGAGAGTGGAGATAGTGAGAGCAGATATATTAAGAGTGTAGATAGTGCGAGCGGAGATCGTGAGAGTGGAGAAAGTGAGAGTGGTGAAAGTGAGAGTGGAAATAGTGAGAGCGGAGATAGAGAGAGTGGAGAAAGTGAGAGTGGAGAGAGTAGGAGTGGAGATAGTGAGTGTGGAGACAGCGAGAGTGGAGATAGAGAGAGTGGAGAGAGTGAGAGTTGGGATAGTGAGAGTGGAGAGAGTGAGAGTGGAGATACTGAGAGTGGAGAGAGTGAGAGTGGAGATAGTGAGAGTGGAGAGAGTGAGAGCGGAGATAGTGACAGCGGAGATAGTGAGAGTGGAGAGAGTGAGAGTGGAGATAGTGAGAGTGGAGATAGTGAGAGTGGAAATAGTGAGAGTGGAGAGAGTGAGATTGGAGATAGTGGGAGTGGAGATAGTGAGATTGAACAAAGTGAGACTGGAGATAGTGAGAGCGAAGATAGTGAGATTGGAGTTAGTGAGAGTGGAGAGAGAGAGAGTGGATATAGTGAGAGTGGAGATAGTGAGAGTGGTGAGAGTGAGAGTGGAGATAGTGAAAGTGGACATAATGAGAGCGGAGATACTGAGAGTGCAGATAGTGAGAGTGGAGATAGTGAGAGCGGAGATAGTAGGAGCGGAGATAATGGGAGTGGAGATACGGAGAGTGGAGATTGTGAGAGTGGAGATAGTGCAAGCGGAGATAGTGAGAGTGGAAATAGTGAGAGCGGAGATAGTGAGAGCAGAGAGAGAGATAGCGAAGATAATGAGATCCGAGATAGAGAGATCAGAGATAGTGATAGCGGAGATAGTGAGAGTGGAGACAGTGAGAGTGGAGATAGTGAGAGTGGAGAGAGTGAGAGTAGAGAGAGTGAGAGCGGAGATAGTGAGAGCGGAGATTGAGAGAGTGGAGAAAGTGAGAGTGGAGATATTGAGATCGGAGATAGTGAGAGTGGAGATAGTGAGAAGGGAGATAGTGAGAGCAGAGATAGTGAGAGAGGAGAGAGGGAGTGGAGTTAGTGAGCTTGGAGAGAGTGAGAGTGGAGATAGTGAGAGTGGAGATAGTGAGAGTGGAGATAGTGAGAGCGGAGAGAGTGAGAGTGGAGAGAGTGAGAATGGAGATACTCAGTGTGTAGAGAGTGAGAGTGGATATAGTGAGAGTACAGAGAGTGAGAGTGGAGATAGTGAGAGCGGATATATTAAGAGTGTAGATAGTGCGAGCGGAGATCGTGAGAGTGGAGACAGTGAGAGTGGAGAAAGTGAGTGTGGAGATAGTGAGAGCGGAGATAGTGAGAGTGGAGATAGTGAAGCGGAAAGACTGAGAGCGGAGAGAGTGAGAGTGAAGAGAGTGAGAGTGGAGATAGTGAGAGTGGAGATAGCGGGAGCGGAGATAGTGAGAGTGGAGAGAGTGAGAGTTGTGATAGTGAGAGTGGAGAGAGTGAGAGTGGAAACACTGAGAGTGGAAACACTGAGAGTGGAGAGAGTGAGAGTGGAGATAGTAAGAGTGGAGAGACTGAGAGCGGAGATAGTGACAGCGGAGATAGTGAGAGTGGAGAGAGTGAGAGTGGAGATAGTGAGAGTGGAGATAGTGAGAGTGGATAAAGTGAGAGTGGAGAGAGTGAGAGTGGAGATAGTGAGAGTGGAGATAATGAGAGTGGAGATACTGAGAGTGGAGATAGAGAGAGTGGAGATAGTGAGAGCGGAGATAGTGAGAGCGGAGATAGGGGGAGTGGAGATACGGAGAGTGGAGATTGTGAGAGTGGAGATAGTGCGAGCGGAGATAGTGAGAGTGGAAATAGTGAGAGCGGAAATATTGAGAGAGGAGAGAGTGATAGCGGAGATAATGAGAGTCGAGTTAGTGAGATCAGAGATAGTGAGAGTGGAGATAGTGAGAGCAGAGATAGTGAAAGCGGAGATAGTGAGAGCGGAAATAGTGATAGCAGAGATAGTGAGAGTGGAGAGAGTGAGAGTAGAGAGAGTGAGAATGGAGATAGTGAGAGTGGAGAAAGTGAGAGTGGAGAGAGTGAGAGTGGAGAGATTGAGAGTGGAGAGAGTAAGCATGGAGATAGTGAGAGCGGAGATACTGGGAGTGGAGATAGTGAGAGTGCAGAGAGTGAGAGTGGAGATAGTGAGAGTGGAGATAATGAGAGTGGACATAGTGAGAGAGGAGAGAGTGAGAGTGGAGATAGTGAGTGTGGAGAAATAGAGAGTGGAGATAGTGAGAGTGGAGATAGTATGAGTGGAGAGAGTGAGAGTGGAGATAGTGAGAGTGGAGAGAGTGAGAGTGGTCAGAGTGAGACTGGAGTGATTGAGAGGGGAGATAGTGAGTGTGGAGATAGTGAGAGTGGAGTGACTGAGAGTGGAGATAGTGAGAGTGGAGAGAGGGCGAGTGGAGATAGTGTGAGTGGAGTGAGTGAGAGTGGAGATAGTGAGAATGGAGATAGTGAGAGCAGAGATAGTGAGAGAGGAGAGATTGAGAGTGGAGTTAGTGAGTTTGGAGAGAGTGAGAGTGGAGATAGTGAGAGTGGAGATAGTGAGAGTGGAGACAGTTAGAGCGGCGAGAGTGAGTGTGGATATAGTGAGAGTAGAGATAGTGAGCGCAGAGAGAGTGAGAGTGGAGAGATTGAGAGTGGAGTTAGTGAGATTGGAGAAAGTGAGAGTGGATTGAGTGAAGTGGAGAGAGTGAGAGTGGAGCTAGTGAGAGTGGAGATAGTGAGACTGGAGATTGTGTGAGTGGAGATAGTGAGAGTGGAGAGAGTGAGAGTGGAGATAGTGGGAGTGGAGATACGGAGAAGAGATTGTGAGAGTGGAGATAGTGCGAGCGGAGATAGTGCGAGTGGAAATAGTTAGAGCGGAGATAGTGAGAGCGGAGAGAGTGAGAGCGGAAATAATAAGAGCCGAGATAGTGAGATCAGAGAGAGTGAGAGCGGAGATAGTGAGAGCGGAGATAGTGAGAGCGGAGATAGTGAGAGCGGAGATAGTGATAGCGGAGATAGTGAGAGTGGAGATAATGAGAGTGGAGATAGTGAGAGTGGAGAGAGTGAGAGTAGAGAGAGTGAGAGTGGAGATAGTGAGATTGGAGGAAGTGAGCGTGGAGAGAGTGAGAGTGGAGAGAGTGAGAGTGGAGATAGTGAGAGCGGAGAGAGTGAGAGTGGAGAGAGTGAGATTGGAGATACTGAGTGTGTAGAGAGTGAGAGTGGATATAGTGAGAGTGCAGAGAGTGAGAGTGGAGATAGTGAGAGCAGATATATTAAGAGTGTAGATAGTGCGAGCGGAGATCGTGAGAGTGGAGAAAGTGAGAGTGGTGAAAGTGAGAGTGGAAATAGTGAGAGCGGAGATAGAGAGAGTGGAGAAAGTGAGAGTGGAGAGAGTAGGAGTGGAGATAGTGAGTGTGGAGACAGCGAGAGTGGAGATAGAGAGAGTGGAGAGAGTGAGAGTTGGGATAGTGAGAGTGGAGAGAGTGAGAGTGGAGATACTGAGAGTGGAGAGAGTGAGAGTGGAGATAGTGAGAGTGGAGAGAGTGAGAGCGGAGATAGTGACAGCGGAGATAGTGAGAGTGGAGAGAGTGAGAGTGGAGATAGTGAGAGTGGAGATAGTGAGAGTGGAAATAGTGAGAGTGGAGAGAGTGAGATTGGAGATAGTGGGAGTGGAGATAGTGAGATTGAACAAAGTGAGACTGGAGATAGTGAGAGCGAAGATAGTGAGATTGGAGTTAGTGAGAGTGGAGAGAGAGAGAGTGGATATAGTGAGAGTGGAGATAGTGAGAGTGGTGAGAGTGAGAGTGGAGATAGTGAAAGTGGACATAATGAGAGCGGAGATACTGAGAGTGCAGATAGTGAGAGTGGAGATAGTGAGAGCGGAGATAGTAGGAGCGGAGATAATGGGAGTGGAGATACGGAGAGTGGAGATTGTGAGAGTGGAGATAGTGCAAGCGGAGATAGTGAGAGTGGAAATAGTGAGAGCGGAGATAGTGAGAGCAGAGAGAGAGATAGCGAAGATAATGAGATCCGAGATAGAGAGATCAGAGATAGTGATAGCGGAGATAGTGAGAGTGGAGACAGTGAGAGTGGAGATAGTGAGAGTGGAGAGAGTGAGAGTAGAGAGAGTGAGAGCGGAGATAGTGAGAGCGGAGATTGAGAGAGTGGAGAAAGTGAGAGTGGAGATATTGAGATCGGAGATAGTGAGAGTGGAGATAGTGAGAAGGGAGATAGTGAGAGCAGAGATAGTGAGAGAGGAGAGAGGGAGTGGAGTTAGTGAGCTTGGAGAGAGTGAGAGTGGAGATAGTGAGAGTGGAGATAGTGAGAGTGGAGATAGTGAGAGCGGAGAGAGTGAGAGTGGAGAGAGTGAGAATGGAGATACTCAGTGTGTAGAGAGTGAGAGTGGATATAGTGAGAGTACAGAGAGTGAGAGTGGAGATAGTGAGAGCGGATATATTAAGAGTGTAGATAGTGCGAGCGGAGATCGTGAGAGTGGAGACAGTGAGAGTGGAGAAAGTGAGTGTGGAGATAGTGAGAGCGGAGATAGTGAGAGTGGAGATAGTGAAGCGGAAAGACTGAGAGCGGAGAGAGTGAGAGTGAAGAGAGTGAGAGTGGAGATAGTGAGAGTGGAGATAGCGGGAGCGGAGATAGTGAGAGTGGAGAGAGTGAGAGTTGTGATAGTGAGAGTGGAGAGAGTGAGAGTGGAAACACTGAGAGTGGAGAGAGTGAGAGTGGAGATAGTAAGAGTGGAGAGACTGAGAGCGGAGATAGTGACAGCGGAGATAGTGAGAGTGGAGAGAGTGAGAGTGGAGATAGTGAGAGTGGAGATAGTGAGAGTGGAAATAGCAAGAGTGGAGAGAGTGAGATTGGAGATAGTGAGAGTGGAGATAGTCAGAGTTGAGATAGTGAGAGTGGAGATAGTGAGAGCGAAGATAGTGAGATTGGAGTTAGTGAGAGTAGAGAGAGTGAGAGTGGAGATAGTGAGAGTGGAGATAGTGAGAGTGGAGAGAGTGAGAGTGGAGATAGTGACAGTGGAGATAATGAGAGCGGAGATACTCAGAGTGGAGATAGTGAGAGTGGAGATAGTGAGAGTGGAGACAATGAGAGCGTAGATAGTGAGACCGGAGATAGTGAGAGCGGAGATAGTGAGAGCAGAGATAGTGAGAGTGGAGATAGTGAGAGCGGAGCCAATGAGAGCGTTGACAGTGAGAGCGGAGAGTGTGAGAGCGGAGATAGTGAGAGAAGAGATAGTGAGAGCGGAGATAGAGAGAGTGGAGAAAGTGAGAGTGGAGATATTGAGATCGGAGATAGAGAGAGTGGAGATAGTGAGAGTGGAGATAGTGAGAGTGGAGATAGTGAGAGTGGACAAAATGAGCGCAGAGAGAGTGAGAGTGGAGAGATTGAGAGTGGAGACAGTGAGAGTGGAAATTGTGAGACTGGAGATTGTGAGAATGGAGATAGTGAGAGTGGAGAGAGTGAGAGTGGAGATAGTGAGAATGGATATAGTGAGAGCAGAGATAGTGAGAGTGGAGGGAGTGAGGACGCAGTGAGTGAGTGTGGAGAGAGTGAGAGTGGAGATAGTGAGAGTGGAGATAGTGAGAGAGGAGATTGTGAGAGCGGAGAGTGTGAGAGTGGAGAGAGTGAGAATGGAGATAGTGAGAGTGGAGAGAGGGAGAGTGGAGATTGTGTGAGTGGAGTGAGTGAGAATGGAGATAGTGAGAATGGAGATAGTGAGAGCAGAGATAGTGAGAGAGAAGAGATTGAGAGTGGAGTTAGTGAGTTTGGAGAGAGTGAGAGTGGAGATAGTGAGAGTGGAGATAGTGAAAGTGGAGACAGTTAGAGCGGCGAGAGTGAGTGTGGATATAGTGAGAGTAGAGATAGTGAGCGCAGAGAGAGTGAGAGTGGAGAGATTGAGAGTGGAGTTAGTGAGATTGGAGAAAGTGAGAGTGGATTGAGTGAAGTGGAGAGAGTGAGAGAGGAGCTAATGAGAGTGGAGATAGTGAGACTGGAGATTGTGAGAGTGGAGATAGTGAGAGTGGAGAGAGTGAGAGTGGAGATAGTGAGAGTGGAGAGAGTGAGAGTGGAGATAGTGAGAGTGGAGATAGTGAGAGTGGAATTAGTGATAGTGGAGAGAGTGAGATTGGAGATAGTGAGAGTGGAGATAGTGAGTTTGGAGTTAGTGAGAGTGGAGAGAGTAGGAGTGGAGATAGTGAGAATGGAGATAGTGAGAGTGGAGAGAGTGAGAGTGGAGAAAGTGAGAGTGGAGATAGTGGGAGCGGATATAGTGAGAGTGGAGTTAGTGAGAGTGGAGATAGTGAGAGCAGAGATAGTGAGAGTGGAGATAGTGGGAGTGCAGATACGGAGAGTAGAGATTGTGAAAGTGGAGATAGTGCGAGCGGAGATAGTGCGAGTGGAAATAGTTAGAGCGGAGATTGTGAGAGCGGAGAGAGTGAGAGCGGAAATAATAAGAGCCGAGATAGTGAAATCAGAGATAGTGAGAGCGGAGATAGTGAGAGTGGAGATAGTGAGAGCAGAGATAGTGAGAGCGGAGATAGTGATAGCGGAGATAGTGAGAGTGGAGATAATGAGAGTGGAGATAGTGAGAGTGGAGAGAGTGAGAGTAGAGAGAGTGAGAGTGGAGATAGTGAGATTGGAGGAAGTGAGAGTGGAGAGAGTGAGAGTGGAGAGAGTGAGAGTGGAGATAGTGAGAGTGGAATAGTGAGGGTGGAGATTGTGAGAGTGGAGAGAGTGAGAGTGGAGAGAGTGAGAGTGGAGATAGTGAGAGTGGAGATAGTGAGAGTGGACATAGTGAGAGAGGAGAGAGTGAGAGTGGAGATAGTGAGTGTGGAGAAAGTGAAAGTGGAGATATTGAGAGTGGAGATAGTGAGAGTGGAGAGAGTGAGAGTGGAGACAGTGAGAGTGGAGAGAGTGAGAGTGGAGATAGTGAGAGTGGAGATAGTGAGAGTGGACATAGTGAGAGAGGAGAGAGTGAGAGTGGAGATAGTGAGTGTGGAGAAAGTGAAAGTGGAGATATTGAGAGTGGAGTTAGTGAGAGTGGAGAGAGAGAGAGTGGATATAGTGAGAGTGGAGATAGTGAGAGTGGTGAGAGTGAGAGTGGAGATAGTGAAAGTGGACATAATGAGAGCGGAGATACTGAGAGTGCAGATAGTGAGAGTGGAGATAGTGAGAGCGGAGATAGTAGGAGCGGTGATAATGGGAGTGGAGATACGGTGAGTGGAGATTGTGAGAGTGGAGATAGTGCAAGCGGAGTTAGTGAGAGTGGAAATAGTGAGAGCGGAGATAGTGAGAGCAGAGAGAGAGATAGCGAAGATAATGAGATCCGAGATAGAGAGATCAGAGATAGTGATAGCGGAGATAGTGAGAGTGGAGACAGTGAGAGTGGAGATAGTGAGAGTGGAGAGAGTGAGAGTAGAGAGAGTGAGAGCGGAGATAGTGAGAGCGGAGATTGAGAGAGTGGAGAAAGTGAGAGTGGAGATATTGAGATCGGAGATAGTGAGAGTGGAGATAGTGAGAAGGGAGATAGTGAGAGCAGAGATAGTGAGAGAGGAGAGAGGGAGTGGAGTTAGTGAGCGTGGAGAGAGTGAGAGTGGAGATAGTGAGAGTGGAGATAGTGAGAGTGGAGATAGTGAGCGCGGAGAGAGTGAGAGTGGAGAGAGTGAGAATGGAGATACTCAGTGAGTAGAGAGTGAGAGTGGATATAGTGAGAGTACAGAGAGTGAGAGTGGAGATAGTGAGAGCGGATATATTAAGAGTGTAGATAGTGCGAGCGGAGATCGTGAGAGTGGAGACAGTGAGAGTGGAGAAAGTGAGTGTGGAGATAGTGAGAGCGGAGATAGTGAGAGTGGAGATAGTGAAGCGGAAAGACTGAGAGCGGAGAGAGTGAGAGTGAAGAGAGTGAGAGTGGAGATAGTGAGAGTGGAGATAGCGGGAGCGGAGATAGTGAGAGTGGAGAGAGTGAGAGTTGTGATAGTGAGAGTGGAGAGAGTGAGAGTGGAAACACTGAGAGTGGAGAGAGTGAGAGTGGAGATAGTAAGAGTGGAGAGACTGAGAGCGGAGATAGTGACAGCGGAGATAGTGAGAGTGGAGAGAGTGAGAGTGGAGATAGTGAGAGTGGAGATAGTGAGAGTGGAAATAGTAATAGTGGAGAGAGTGAGATTGGAGATAGTGAGAGTGGAGATAGTCAGAGTTGAGATAGTGAGAGTGGAGATAGTGAGAGCGAAGATAGTGAGATTGGAGTTAGTGAGAGTAGAGAGAGTGAGAGTGGAGATAGTGGGAGTGGAGATAGTGAGAGTGGAGAGAGTGAGAGTGGAGATAGTGACAGTGGAGATAATGAGAGCGGAGATACTCAGAGTGGAGATAGTGAGAGTGGAGATAGTGAGAGTGGAGACAATGAGAGCGTAGATAGTGAGACCGGAGATAGTGAGAGCGGAGATAGTGAGAGCAGAGATAGTGAGAGTGGAGATAGTGAGAGCGGAGCCAATGAGAGCGGTGACAGTGAGAGCGGAGAGTGTGAGAGCGGAGATAGTGAGAGAAGAGATAGTGAGAGCGGAGATAGAGAGAGTGGAGAAAGTGAGAGTGGAGATATTGAGATCGGAGATAGAGAGAGTGGAGATAGTGAGAGTGGAGATAGTGAGAGTGGAGATAGTGAGAGTGGACAAAGTGAGCGCAGAGAGAGTGAGAGTGGAGAGATTGAGAGTGGAGACAGTGAGAGTGGAAATTGTGAGACTGGAGATTGTGAGAATGGAGATAGTGAGAGTGGAGAGAGTGAGAGTGGAGATAGTGAGAATGGATATAGTGAGAGCAGAGATAGTGAGAGTGGAGGGAGTGAGGACGCAGTGAGTGAGTGTGGAGAGAGTGAGAGTGGAGATAGTGAGAGTGGAGATAGTGAGAGAGGAGATTGTGAGAGCGGAGAGTGTGAGAGTGGAGAGAGTGAGAATGGAGATACTGAGTGTGTAGAGAGTGAGAGTGGATATAGTGAGAGTGCAGAGAGTGAGACTGGAGATAGTGAGAGTGGAGATAGTGAGAATGGAGAGAGTGAGAGTGGAGATAGTGACAGTGGAGATAATGAGAGCGGAGATACTCAGAGTGGAGATAGTGAGAGTGGAGATAGTGAGAGTGGAGACAATGAGAGCGGAGATAGTGAGAGCGGAGATAGTGAGAGCAGAGATAGTGAGAGTGGAGATAGTGAGAGCGGAGCCAATGAGAGCGGTGACAGTGAGAGCGGAGAGTGTGAGAGTGGAGATAGTGAGAGAAGAGATAGTGAGAGCGGAGATAGAGAGAGTGGAGAAAGTGAGAGTGGAGATATTGAGATCGGAGATAGTGAGAGTGGAGATAGTGAGAGTGGAGATAGTGAGAGCGGAGAGAGTGAGTGTGGAGATAGTGAGAGTGGACATAGTGAGCGCAGAGAGAGTGAGAGTGGAGAGATTGAGAGTGGAGACAGTGAGAGTGGAAATTGTGAGAATGGAGATTGTGAGAATGGAGATAGTGAGAGTGGAGAGAGTGAGAGTGGAGATAGTGAGAATGGATATAGTGAGAGCAGAGATAGTGAGAGTGGAGGGAGTGAGGGCGCAGTGAGTGAGTGTGGAGAGATTGAGAGTGGAGATAGTGAGAGTGGAGATAGTGAGAGAGGAGATTGTGAGAGCGGAGAGTGTGAGAGTGGAGAGAGTGAGAATGGAGATACTGAGTGTGTAGAGAGTGAGAGTGGATATAGTGAGAGTGCAGAGAGTGAGAGTGTAGATAGTGAGAGCAGATATATTAAGAGTGTAGATAGTGCGAGCGGAGATCGTGAGAGTGGAGAAAGTGAGAGTGGTGAAAGTGAGAGTGGAGATAGTGAGAGCGGAGATAGTGAGAGTGGAGATAGTGAGAGTGGAGAGAGTGAGAGTGGAGATAGTGAGTGTGGAGATAGCGAGAGTGGAGATAGAGAGAGTGGAGAGAGTGAGAGTTGGGATAATGAGAGTGGAGAGAGTGAGAGTGGAGATACTGAGAGTGGAGAGAGTGAGAGTGCAGCTAGTGAGAGTGGAGAGAGTGAGAGTGGAAACACTGAGAGTGGAGAGAGTGAGAGTGGAGATAGTAAGAGTGGAGAGACTGAGAGCGGAGATAGTGACAGCGGAGATAGTGAGAGTGGAGAGAGTGAGAGTGGAGATAGTGAGAGTGGAGATAGTGAGAGTGGAAATAGTAATAGTGGAGAGAGTGAGATTGGAGATAGTGAGAGTGGAGATAGTCAGAGTTGAGATAGTGAGAGTGGAGATAGTGAGAGCGAAGATAGTGAGATTGGAGTTAGTGAGAGTAGAGAGAGTGAGAGTGGAGATAGTGAGAGTGGAGATAGTGAGAGTGGAGAGAGTGAGAGTGGAGATAGTGACAGTGGAGATAATGAGAGCGGAGATACTCAGAGTGGAGATAGTGAGAGTGGAGATAGTGAGAGTGGAGACAATGAGAGCGTAGATAGTGAGACCGGAGATAGTGAGAGCGGAGATAGTGAGAGCAGAGATAGTGAGAGTGGAGATAGTGAGAGCGGAGCCAATGAGAGCGTTGACAGTGAGAGCGGAGAGTGTGAGAGCGGAGATAGTGAGAGAAGAGATAGTGAGAGCGGAGATAGAGAGAGTGGAGAAAGTGAGAGTGGAGATATTGAGATCGGAGATAGAGAGAGTGGAGATAGTGAGAGTGGAGATAGTGAGAGTGGAGATAGTGAGAGTGGACAAAGTGAGCGCAGAGAGAGTGAGAGAGGAGAGATTGAGAGTGGAGACAGTGAGAGTGGAAATTGTGAGACTGGAGATTGTGAGAATGGAGATAGTGAGAGTGGAGAGAGTGAGAGTGGAGATAGTGAGAATGGATATAGTGAGAGCAGAGATAGTGAGAGTGGAGGGAGTGAGGACGCAGTGAGTGAGTGTGGAGAGAGTGAGAGTGGAGATAGTGAGAGTGGAGATAGTGAGAGAGGAGATTGTGAGAGCGGAGAGTGTGAGAGTGGAGAGAGTGAGAATGGAGATACTGAGTGTGTAGAGAGTGAGAGTGGATATAGTGAGAGTGCAGAGAGTGAGAGTGGAGATAGTGAGAGTGGAGATAGTGAGAATGGAGAGAGTGAGAGTGGAGATAGTGACAGTGGAGATAATGAGAGCGGAGATACTCAGAGTGGAGATAGTGAGAGTGGAGATAGTGAGAGTGGAGACAATGAGAGCGGAGATAGTGAGAGCGGAGATAGTGAGAGCAGAGATAGTGAGAGTGGAGATAGTGAGAGCGGAGCCAATGAGAGCGGTGACAGTGAGAGCGGAGAGTGTGAGAGCGGAGATAGTGAGAGAAGAGATAGTGAGAGCGGAGATAGAGAGAGTGGAGAAAGTGAGAGTGGAGATATTGAGATCGGAGATAGTGAGAGTGGAGATAGTGAGAGTGGAGATAGTGAGAGCGGAGAGAGTGAGTGTGGAGATAGTGAGAGTGGACATAGTGAGCGCAGAGAGAGTGAGAGTGGAGAGATTGAGAGTGGAGACAGTGAGAGTGGAAATTGTGAGAATGGAGATTGTGAGAATGGAGATAGTGAGAGTGGAGAGAGTGAGAGTGGAGATAGTGAGAATGGATATAGTGAGAGCAGAGATAGTGAGAGTGGAGGGAGTGAGGGCGCAGTGAGTGAGTGTGGAGAGATTGAGAGTGGAGATAGTGAGAGTGGAGATAGTGAGAGAGGAGATTGTGAGAGCGGAGAGTGTGAGAGTGGAGAGAGTGAGAATGGAGATACTGAGTGTGTAGAGAGTGAGAGTGGATATAGTGAGAGTGCAGAGAGTGAGAGTGTAGATAGTGAGAGCAGATATATTAAGAGTGTAGATAGTGCGAGCGGAGATCGTGAGAGTGGAGAAAGTGAGAGTGGTGAAAGTGAGAGTGGAGATAGTGAGAGCGGAGATAGTGAGAGTGGAGATAGTGAGAGTGGAGAGAGTGAGAGTGGAGATAGTGAGTGTGGAGATAGCGAGAGTGGAGATAGAGAGAGTGGAGAGAGTGAGAGTTGGGATAATGAGAGTGGAGAGAGTGAGAGTGGAGATACTGAGAGTGGAGAGAGTGAGAGTGGAGATAGTGAGAGTGGAGAGAGTGAGAGCGGAGATAGTGGCAGCAGAGATAGTGAGAGTGGAGAGAGTGAGAGTGGAGATAGTGAGAGTGGAGATAGTGAGAGTGGAAATGGTGAGAGTGGAGAGAGTGAGATTGGAGATAGTGAGAGTGGAGATAGTGAGATTGAACAAAATGAGAGTGGAGATAGTGAGAGCGAAGATAGTGAGATTGGAGTTAGTGAGAGTGGAGAGAGAGAGAGTGGATATAGTGAGAGTGGAGATAGTAGGAGTGGTGAGAGTGAGAGTGGAGATAGTGAAAGTGGAGATAATGAGAGCGGATATACTGAGAGTGGAGAAAGTGAGAGTGGAGATAGTGAGAGCGGCGATAGTAGGAGCGGAGATAATGGGAGTGGAGACACGGAGAGTGGTGATTGTGAGAGTGGAGATAGTGCGAGCGGAGATAGTGAGAGTGGAAATATTGAGAGCGGAGATAGTGAGAGCGGAGATAGTGAGTGTGGAGATGGTGTCATCGGAGAAAGTGAGAGCAGAGATAGTGAGAGCGGAGATAGTGATAGCGGAGAGAGTGAGAGCAGAGATAGTGACAGCGAAGATAGTGAGAGTGGAGATAGTGAGAGTGTAGATATTGAGAGCGGATCCAATGAGAGCGGAGATAGTGAGAGCGGAGATAGTGAGAGCGGAGATAGTGAGAGCAGAGATAGTGAGAGCGGAGATAGAGAGAGTGGAGAAAGTGAGAGTGGAGATATTGAGATCGGAGATAGTGAGAGTGGAGATAGTGAGAGTGGAGATAGTGATAGCGGAGAGAGTGAGTGTGGAGATAGTGAGAGTGGACATAGTGAGCGCAGAGAGAGTGAGAGTGGAGAGATTGAGAGTGGAGATAGTGAGAGTGGAAATTGTGAGACTGGAGATTGTGAGACTGGAGTTAGTGAGAGTGGAGAGAGTGAGAGTGGAGATAGTGAGAATGGATATAGTGAGAGCAGAGATAGTGAGAGTGGAGAGAGTGAGAGCACAGTGAGTGAGTGTGGAGAGAGAGAGAGAGGAGATAGTGAGAGTAGAGATAGTGAGAGTGGAGATTGTGAGAGCGGAGAGAGTGAGATCGGAGAGAGTGAGAATGGAGATACTGAGTGTGTAGAGAGTGAGAGTGGATATAGTGAGAGTGCAGAGAGTGAGAGTGGAGATAGTGAGAGCAGATATATTAAGAGTGTAGATAGTGCGAGCGGAGATCGTGAGAGTGGAGAAAGTGAGAGTGGAGAAAGTGAGAGTGGAGATAGTGAGAGCGGAGATAATGAGAGTGGAGATAGTGAGTGCGGAAAGACTGAGAGCGGAGAGAGTGAGAGTGGAGAGAGTGAATGTGGAGATAGTGAGTGTGGAGAGACCGAGAGTGGAGATACAGAGAGTGGAGAGAGTGAGAGTTTGGATAGTGAGAGTTGAGAGAGCGATAGTGGAGATACTGAGAGTGGAGAGAGTGAGAGTGGAGATAGTGAGAGTGGAGATAGTCAGAGCGGAGAAAGTGACAGCGGAGAAAGTGAGAGTGGAGAGAGTGAGAGTGGAGATAGTGAGAGTGGAGATAGTGAGAGTGGAAATAGTGAGAGTGGAGAGAGTGAGATTGAAGATAGTGAGAGTGGAGATAGTGAGAGCGGAGATAGTGAGAGTGGAGATAGCGAGAGCGAAGATAGTGAGATTGGAGTAAGTGAGAGTGGAGAGAGCGAGAGTGGAGATAGTGAGAGTGGATAAAGTGAGAGTGGAGAGAGTGAGAGTGGAGATAGTGAGAGTGGAGATAATGAGAGTGGAGATACTGAGAGTGGAGATAGAGAGAGTGGAGATAGTGAGAGCGGAGATAGTGAGAGCGGAGATAGGGGGAGTGGAGATACGGAGAGTGGAGATTGTGAGAGTGGAGATAGTGCGAGCGGAGATAGTGAGAGTGGAAATAGTGAGAGCGGAAATATTGAGAGAGGAGAGAGTGATAGCGGAGATAATGAGAGTCGAGTTAGTGAGATCAGAGATAGTGAGAGTGGAGATAGTGAGAGCGGAGATAGTGAAAGCGGAGATAGTGAGAGCGGAAATAGTGATAGCAGAGATAGTGAGAGTGGAGAGAGTGAGAGTAGAGAGAGTGAGAATGGAGATAGTGAGAATGGAGAAAGTGAGAGTGGAGAGAGTGAGAGTGGAGAGATTGAGAGTGGAGAGAGTAAGCGTGGAGATAGTGAGAGCGGAGATACTGGGAGTGGAGATAGTGAGAGTGCAGAGAGTGAGAGTGGAGATAGTGAGAGTGGAGATAATGAGAGTGGACATAGTGAGAGAGGAGAGAGTGAGAGTGGAGATAGTGAGTGTGGAGAAATAGAGAGTGGAGATAGTGAGAGTGGAGATAGTATGAGTGGAGAGAGTGAGAGTGGAGATAGTGAGAGTGGAGAGAGTGAGAGTGGTCAGAGTGAGACTGGAGTGATTGAGAGGGGAGATAGTGAGTGTGGAGATAGTGAGAGTGGAGTGACTGAGAGTGGAGATAGTGAGAGTGGAGAGAGGGCGAGTGGAGATAGTGTGAGTGGAGTGAGTGAGAGTGGAGATAGTGAGAATGGAGATAGTGAGAGCAGAGATAGTGAGAGAGGAGAGATTGAGAGTGGAGTTAGTGAGTTTGGAGAGAGTGAGAGTGGAGATAGTGAGAGTGGAGATAGTGAGAGTGGAGACAGTTAGAGCGGCGAGAGTGAGTGTGGATATAGTGAGAGTAGAGATAGTGAGCGCAGAGAGAGTGAGAGTGGAGAGATTGAGAGTGGAGTTAGTGAGATTGGAGAAAGTGAGAGTGGATTGAGTGAAGTGGAGAGAGTGAGAGTGGAGCTAGTGAGAGTGGAGATAGTGAGACTGGAGATTGTGTGAGTGGAGATAGTGAGAGTGGAGAGAGTGAGAGTGGAGATAGTGGGAGTGGAGATACGGAGAAGAGATTGTGAGAGTGGAGATAGTGCGAGCGGAGATAGTGCGAGTGGAAATAGTTAGAGCGGAGATAGTGAGAGCGGAGAGAGTGAGAGCGGAAATAATAAGAGCCGAGATAGTGAGATCAGAGAGAGTGAGAGCGGAGATAGTGAGAGCGGAGATAGTGAGAGCGGAGATAGTGAGAGCGGAGATAGTGATAGCGGAGATAGTGAGAGTGGAGATAATGAGAGTGGAGATAGTGAGAGTGGAGAGAGTGAGAGTAGAGAGAGTGAGAGTGGAGATAGTGAGATTGGAGGAAGTGAGCGTGGAGAGAGTGAGAGTGGAGAGAGTGAGAGTGGAGATAGTGAGAGCGGAGAGAGTGAGAGTGGAGAGAGTGAGATTGGAGATACTGAGTGTGTAGAGAGTGAGAGTGGATATAGTGAGAGTGCAGAGAGTGAGAGTGGAGATAGTGAGAGCAGATATATTAAGAGTGTAGATAGTGCGAGCGGAGATCGTGAGAGTGGAGAAAGTGAGAGTGGTGAAAGTGAGAGTGGAAAGAGTGAGAGCGGAGATAGAGAGAGTGGAGAAAGTGAGAGTGGAGAGAGTAGGAGTGGAGATAGTGAGTGTGGAGACAGCGAGAGTGGAGATAGAGAGAGTGGAGAGAGTGAGAGTTGGGATAGTGAGAGTGGAGAGAGTGAGAGTGGAGATACTGAGAGTGGAGAGAGTGAGAGTGGAGATAGTGAGAGTGGAGAGAGTGAGAGCGGAGATAGTGACAGCGGAGATAGTGAGAGTGGAGAGAGTGAGAGTGGAGATAGTGAGAGTGGAGATAGTGAGAGTGGAAATAGTGAGAGTGGAGAGAGTGAGATTGGAGATAGTGGGAGTGGAGATAGTGAGATTGAACAAAGTGAGACTGGAGATAGTGAGAGCGAAGATAGTGAGATTGGAGTTAGTGAGAGTGGAGAGAGAGAGAGTGGATATAGTGAGAGTGGAGATAGTGAGAGTGGTGAGAGTGAGAGTGGAGATAGTGAAAGTGGACATAATGAGAGCGGAGATACTGAGAGTGCAGATAGTGAGAGTGGAGATAGTGAGAGCGGAGATAGTAGGAGCGGAGATAATGGGAGTGGAGATACGGAGAGTGGAGATTGTGAGAGTGGAGATAGTGCAAGCGGAGATAGTGAGAGTGGAAATAGTGAGAGCGGAGATAGTGAGAGCAGAGAGAGAGATAGCGAAGATAATGAGATCCGAGATAGAGAGATCAGAGATAGTGATAGCGGAGATAGTGAGAGTGGAGACAGTGAGAGTGGAGATAGTGAGAGTGGAGAGAGTGAGAGTAGAGAGAGTGAGAGCGGAGATAGTGAGAGCGGAGATTGAGAGAGTGGAGAAAGTGAGAGTGGAGATATTGAGATCGGAGATAGTGAGAGTGGAGATAGAGAGAAGGGAGATAGTGAGAGCAGAGATAGTGAGAGAGGAGAGAGGGAGTGGAGTTAGTGAGCTTGGAGAGAGTGAGAGTGGAGATAGTGAGAGTGGAGATAGTGAGAGTGGAGATAGTGAGAGCGGAGAGAGTGAGAGTGGAGAGAGTGAGAATGGAGATACTCAGTGTGTAGAGAGTGAGAGTGGATATAGTGAGAGTACAGAGAGTGAGAGTGGAGATAGTGAGAGCGGATATATTAAGAGTGTAGATAGTGCGAGCGGAGATCGTGAGAGTGGAGACAGTGAGAGTGGAGAAAGTGAGTGTGGAGATAGTGAGAGCGGAGATAGTGAGAGTGGAGATAGTGAAGCGGAAAGACTGAGAGCGGAGAGAGTGAGAGTGAAGAGAGTGAGAGTGGAGATAGTGAGAGTGGAGATAGCGGGAGCGGAGATAGTGAGAGTGGAGAGAGTGAGAGTTGTGATAGTGAGAGTGGAGAGAGTGAGAGTGGAAACACTGAGAGTGGAGAGAGTGAGAGTGGAGATAGTAAGAGTGGAGAGACTGAGAGCGGAGATAGTGACAGCGGAGATAGTGAGAGTGGAGAGAGTGAGAGTGGAGATAGTGAGAGTGGAGATAGTGAGAGTGGAAATAGCAAGAGTGGAGAGAGTGAGATTGGAGATAGTGAGAGTGGAGATAGTCAGAGTTGAGATAGTGAGAGTGGAGATAGTGAGAGCGAAGATAGTGAGATTGGAGTTAGTGAGAGTAGAGAGAGTGAGAGTGGAGATAGTGAGAGTGGAGATAGTGAGAGTGGAGAGAGTGAGAGTGGAGATAGTGACAGTGGAGATAATGAGAGCGGAGATACTCAGAGTGGAGATAGTGAGAGTGGAGATAGTGAGAGTGGAGACAATGAGAGCGTAGATAGTGAGACCGGAGATAGTGAGAGCGGAGATAGTGAGAGCAGAGATAGTGAGAGTGGAGATAGTGAGAGCGGAGCCAATGAGAGCGTTGACAGTGAGAGCGGAGAGTGTGAGAGCGGAGATAGTGAGAGAAGAGATAGTGAGAGCGGAGATAGAGAGAGTGGAGAAAGTGAGAGTGGAGATATTGAGATCGGAGATAGAGAGAGTGGAGATAGTGAGAGTGGAGATAGTGAGAGTGGAGATAGTGAGAGTGGACAAAATGAGCGCAGAGAGAGTGAGAGTGGAGAGATTGAGAGTGGAGACAGTGAGAGTGGAAATTGTGAGACTGGAGATTGTGAGAATGGAGATAGTGAGAGTGGAGAGAGTGAGAGTGGAGATAGTGAGAATGGATATAGTGAGAGCAGAGATAGTGAGAGTGGAGGGAGTGAGGACGCAGTGAGTGAGTGTGGAGAGAGTGAGAGTGGAGATAGTGAGAGTGGAGATAGTGAGAGAGGAGATTGTGAGAGCGGAGAGTGTGAGAGTGGAGAGAGTGAGAATGGAGATAGTGAGAGTGGAGAGAGGGAGAGTGGAGATTGTGTGAGTGGAGTGAGTGAGAATGGAGATAGTGAGAATGGAGATAGTGAGAGCAGAGATAGTGAGAGAGAAGAGATTGAGAGTGGAGTTAGTGAGTTTGGAGAGAGTGAGAGTGGAGATAGTGAGAGTGGAGATAGTGAAAGTGGAGACAGTTAGAGCGGCGAGAGTGAGTGTGGATATAGTGAGAGTAGAGATAGTGAGCGCAGAGAGAGTGAGAGTGGAGAGATTGAGAGTGGAGTTAGTGAGATTGGAGAAAGTGAGAGTGGATTGAGTGAAGTGGAGAGAGTGAGAGAGGAGCTAGTGAGAGTGGAGATAGTGAGACTGGAGATTGTGAGAGTGGAGATAGTGAGAGTGGAGAGAGTGAGAGTGGAGATAGTGAGAGTGGAGAGAGTGAGAGTGGAGATAGTGAGAGTGGAGATAGTGAGAGTGGAATTAGTGATAGTGGAGAGAGTGAGATTGGAGATAGTGAGAGTGGAGATAGTGAGTTTGGAGTTAGTGAGAGTGGAGAGAGTAGGAGTGGAGATAGTGAGAATGGAGATAGTGAGAGTGGAGAGAGTGAGAGTGGAGAAAGTGAGAGTGGAGATAGTGGGAGCGGATATAGTGAGAGTGGAGTTAGTGAGAGTGGAGAAAGTGAGAGCAGAGATAGTGAGAGTGGAGATAGTGGGAGTGCAGATACGGAGAGTAGAGATTGTGAAAGTGGAGATAGTGCGAGCGGAGATAGTGCGAGTGGAAATAGTTAGAGCGGAGATTGTGAGAGCGGAGAGAGTGAGAGCGGAAATAATAAGAGCCGAGATAGTGAAATCAGAGATAGTGAGAGCGGAGATAGTGAGAGTGGAGATAGTGAGAGCAGAGATAGTGAGAGCGGAGATAGTGATAGCGGAGATAGTGAGAGTGGAGATAATGAGAGTGGAGATAGTGAGAGTGGAGAGAGTGAGAGTAGAGAGAGTGAGAGTGGAGATAGTGAGATTGGAGGAAGTGAGAGTGGAGAGAGTGAGAGTGGAGAGAGTGAGAGTGGAGATAGTGAGAGTGGAATAGTGAGGGTGGAGATTGTGAGAGTGGAGAGAGTGAGAGTGGAGAGAGTGAGAGTGGAGATAGTGAGAGTGGAGATAGTGAGAGTGGACATAGTGAGAGAGGAGAGAGTGAGAGTGGAGATAGTGAGTGTGGAGAAAGTGAAAGTGGAGATATTGAGAGTGGAGATAGTGAGAGTGGAGAGAGTGAGAGTGGAGACAGTGAGACTGGAGTGCGTGAGAGTGGAGATAGTGAGTGCGGAGATAGTGAGATTGGAGAGAGAGAGAGTGCAGATAGTGAGAGTGGAGAGAGTGAGAGTGGAGATAGTGAGAGTGGAGATAGTGAGAGCGGAGAGTATGAGAGTGGAGGGTGTGAGATTGGAGATAGAGAGGAGATAGTGAGAGCAGAGATAGTGAGAGCGGAGAGAGTGAGAGCGGAGTTAGTGATAGCGGACCTAGTGAGAGCGGAGATATTGAGATCGGAGATAGTGAGAGTGGAGATAGTGAGAGTAGAGATAGTCAGTGTGGAGAGTGTGAGAGTGGAGATAGTGAGTGCGGAGATATTGAGAGTAGAGATAATGAGAGTGGAGATAGTAAGAGTGGAAATAGTGAGAGTGGAGATAGTGACCGCGGATATAGTGAGAGTGGAGATAGTGAGAGTGGAGAGAGTGAGAGTGGAGAGAGTGAGAGTGGAGATAGTGAGAGCGAAGATAGTGAGATTGGAGTTAGTGAGAGTAGAGAGAGTGAGAGTGGAGATAGTGAGAGTGGAGATAGTGAGAGTGGAGAGAGTGAGAGTGGAGATAGTGACAGTGGAGATAATGAGAGCGGAGATACTCAGAGTGGAGATAGTGAGAGTGGAGATAGTGAGAGTGGAGACAATGAGAGCGTAGATAGTGAGACCGGAGATAGTGAGAGCGGAGATAGTGAGAGCAGAGATAGTGAGAGTGGAGATAGTGAGAGCGGAGCCAATGAGAGCGGTGACAGTGAGAGCGGAGAGTGTGAGAGCGGAGATAGTGAGAGAAGAGATAGTGAGAGCGGAGATAGAGAGAGTGGAGAAAGTGAGAGTGGAGATATTGAGATCGGAGATAGAGAGAGTGGAGATAGTGAGAGTGGAGATAGTGAGAGTGGAAATAGTGAGAGTGGATATAGTGAGAGTGGAGATAGTGACAGCGGAGATAGTGAGAGTGGAGATAGTGAGAGAGGAGAGAGAGAGAGTGGAGATTGTGAGAGCGGAGAGAGTGAGAGCGGAGAGAGTGAGAGTGGAGAGAGTGAGATTGGAGATTGTAAGAGAGGAGATAGTGAGAGTGGAGAGAGTGAGAGTGAAGAGTTTGAGAGTGAATTGAGTCAGAGTGGAGATAGTGAGACAGGAGTGAGTGAGATTGGAGATAGTGAGTGTGGAGATAGTGAGAGTGGAGTGAGTGAGAGTGGAGATAGTGAGAGTGGAATAGTGAGGGTGGAGATTGTGAGAGTGGAGAGAGTGAGAGAGGAGAGAGTGAGAGTGGAGATAGTGAGAGTGGAGATAGTGAGAGTGGAGAAAATGAGAGTGGAGATAGTGAGAGTGGAGATAGTGAGAGTGGAGATAGTGAGTGTGGGACATAGTGAGAGTGGAGGAGAGTTAGAGAGGAGATGGTGAGAGTGGAGATAGTGAGAGTAGAGATGATGAGATTGGAGAGAGTGATAGTGGAGATAGTGAGAGCGGAGATCATGAGACTGGAGAGACTGAGATTGGAGATAGTGAGAGTGGAGATAGTGAGAGTCAAGATAGTGAGATTGGAGAAAGTTAGAGTGGAGATAGTGAGAGTGGAGATAGTGAGAGTGGAGATAGTGAGTGTGGAGATAGTGAGAGTGGAGATGGTGAGAGCGGAGATAGAGTGTATTTAGTGAGAGAGGAGAGAGTGATACTGCAGATAGTGAGAGTGGTGATAGTGAGAGTGGAGAGAGTGACAGTGGAGATAGAGAGCGTGGAGATAGTGAGAGTGGAGATAGTGAGAGTGGAGAGAGTGAGAGTGGAGAGTGTGAGAGTGGAGAGAGTGAGTGTGATGATACTGAGAGTGGAGAGAGTGAGAGTGGAGAGAGTGAGAGTGGAGATATTGAGAGAGGAGATAGTAAGAGTGGAGATAGTGAGAGTGGAGATAGTGAGAGTGGAGAGAGTTAGGGTGGAGAGAGAGAGAGTGGAGATAATGAGAGTGGAGATAGTGAGAGTGGAGAGAGTGAGAGTGGAGATATTGAGAGAGGAGATAGTAAGAGTGGAGATAGTGAGAGTGGAGATAGTGAGCATGGAGATAGTGATAGTGGAGATAGTGAGAGTGGAGGAGAGAGTGAGAGTGGAGAAAGTGAGAGTGGAGATAGTGAGACTGGAGAGAGTGAGAGAGGAGATACTGTGAGTGGAGATAGTGAGAGAGGAGATAGTGAGAGTGGAGATGGTGAGAGTGGAGATTGTGAGGCTGGAGAGAGTGAGAGTGGAAAGAGTGTGAGTGGAGATATTGAGAGTGGATATAGTGAGAGCGGATATAGTGAGAGAGGACAGAGTGAGAGTGGAGATTGAGAGGGTGGAGAGCGTGAGAGTGACGATAGTGAGAGTGGAGATAGTGAGAGTGGAGATAGTGAAAGCTGAGAGAGTGAGAGTGGAGATAGTGAGAGTGGAGATAGTGAGAGCGAAGATAGTGAGAGTGGAGATAGTGAGACTGGAGAGAGAGAGAGTGGAGAGAGTGAAAGTGGAGATAGTGAGAGTGCAGAAGTTGAGATTGGAATTAATGAGAGTGGAGAGTGTGAGAGTGCAGATAGTGAGAGTGGAAAGAGTGAGAGCGGAGATAGTGAGAGTGGAGATAGTGAGAGTGGAGATAGCGATAGCTGAGATAGTGAGAGTGGAGATAGTGAGAGTGGAGAGAGTGAGAGTGGAGAGACTGAGAGTGCAGAGAGTGAGAGTGGAGAGAATGAGAGTGTAGATATTGACAGTTTTGATAGTGAGAGTGGAGAGATTGAAAGTGGAGAGATTGAGAGTGGAGAAAGTGAGAGTGGAGATAGTGAGAGTGGAGAGAGTGAGAGTGGAGAGAGTGAGAATGGAGATAGTGAGAGTGGAGATAGTGAGAGTGGAGAGAGTGAGAGTGGAGAGAGTGAAAGTGGAGATAGTCAGAGTGGAGATAGTTTGAGTGCAGAAAGTGAGAGTGGAGAGAGTTAGAGTGGAGAGAGTGAGAGTGGAGATAATGAGAGTGGAGGTAGTGAGAGTGGAGATAGTGAGAGTGGAGATAGTGAGAGTGGAGATAGAGGGATTGGAGAGAGTGAGATTGGAGATAGTGAGAGTTGAGATAGTGTGAGTGGAGATAGTGAGAGTGGAGACAGTGAGAGCGGAGATAGTCAGATTGGAGATAGTGAGAGTGGAGAGAGTGAGAGTTGAGATAGTGAGAGTGGAGATAGTCAGAGTGGAGATAGTGTGAGTGGAGATAGTGAAGGTGGAGAGAGTTAGAGTGGAGAGAGTGAGAGTGGAGATAATGAGAGTGGAGATAGTGAGAGCGAAGAGAGTGAGAGTGCAGATATTGAGAGAGGAGATAGTAAGAGTGGAGATAGTGAGAGCGGAGAAAGTGATAGCTGAGATAGTGAGAGTGGAGCTAGTGAGAGTGGAGAGAGTGAGAGTGGAGAGACTGAGAGTGGAGAGAGTGAGAGTGGAGAGACTGAGAGTGTAGATAGTGACAGTTTTGATAGTGAGAGTGGAGAGATTGAAAGTGGAGACAGTGAGAGCGGAGATTGTGAGAGTGGAGAGAGTGTGAGTGGAGATAGTGACAGTGGAGATAGTGAGATTGGAGATAGTGAGAGTGGAGAGAGTGAGAGTTGAGATAGTGAGAGTGGAGATAGTCAGAGTGGAGATAGTGTGAGTGGAGATAGTGAGAGTGGAGAGAGTTAAAGTGGAGAGAGTGAGAGTGGAGATAATGAGAGTGGAGATAGTGA